>NW_027495909.1:0-200721 GCF_021521415.1 Bidens hawaiensis
GATTGAGTTCTCGTACAATAATAGTTTTCATTCGAGTATCTGTGTGGCTCCGTTCCAATCACTCTATGGTCGTAAATTTTGATCATCTATTTGTTGAAACGAAATTGGTGAAACCCAAATCACTGGTCCGGAACTTGTTCAAGAGACTACTGACACAATTGCTCAAATCCGACAAAACCTCTTAACCGCTCGAAGCCGTCAAAAGAGTTACATTGATAACCAACGACGGCCCCTAGAGTTTAATGTTGGTGACTGTGTCCTTCTCAGGGTATCTCCTTGGAAAGGTGTTGTTCGTTTTGGCAAGAAAGGCAAACTATCTCCTCGTTTCGTTGGACCTTTCAAGATTCTTGCTCGTTTTGGTAGTGTTGCTTACACACTCGAACTTCCTCAAGAGCATTCTAACGTTCATCCGACATTTCATGTTTCAAATCTGAAGAAATGTCTTGCTGAGGGAAACCTCCAGGTACCACTCGACGAAGTGCGCATCGATGAAACAATGCACTTTGTCGAGAAACCGGTGGAAATCATGGATCGAAAAGACAAAGAAACTAAACTTAGCCGGATACCTTTGGTAAAGGTTCATTTGGAATCCAAGCGTAGCGCTGAATTCACTTGCGAACGAGAAGATCAAATGCGGAAAAAGTATCCTCATCTTTTTGTTACGGATTTTTCTACTTAATTTTGGGACGAAATTCTCAAAAGTAGGAAATGCTGTGATATTCGTCAATTTTTCGTATTCGTATTTGTATTTATATTAGTTAAACCGACCCATTAAGTCGTTTCAATGTATTTGTTTTTTTATGAGATTTATCAAGCTATATCAAGTTCAATAATTTAAAGTTCGCATCTGTTTACTTTATATTCGTATTGTTCAATCAACGAATCTCCGAGCCATAAAAGTTATTAAAATAATCAAACTTTAAAACTATACGAGTATAAAACGTAAACAAACCAAAGATATTAAAGTATATAAGGTTTTATCAAGTTAAATATATTTACAAAGTTCAAGGTTTAAAGGGTAAATAAAGTTTAATAACAAATTATAAAGGTTTAATAAGTTCAGGGGTTAAAATGTAACATTGGTATTTAAAATATAAAAAAAATTAATTCCCAGCCCCACCCCATCTTCCCCTAACCCCCGTTTTTCCGACGAGCCGGCGGCGGCGGCGGTGGAACTTCCGGCGACCTTTAAAACCCACGTTCAACGTCCGATTCAATTTGTTAAGTATCCTAAACATCTTCTCAATTAATAATAAACAATAATACGCGATTAAATTCACCTTTAACAATCAAATAAATTCGTATTAAATCCTAAACTCGCCGGATTATAATAAAAGTTCAATTAACTCGATCTTAACATCAATCGGATCAATTAAGCCTATAATCCTCTCTAACACTCTCTATAACTCCTATTTGTTCATCAAAGTTTACTTTTCCGGCGAGTCTTGTTCTCCATCATTCGGGCACCAAATCCAGTAAGTATTATATGAATTCGTATTAGTTTCAAGCGTATAACAAAACCCCTAACGTAAATCAAGCAAACAATCAAAATATTAGGAGAATTGAATCTAGGGTTTGATAAGAAGATGATGAACTTGAAGGTTATTACTTATATATTTTTATTTTTGATAATATAACACAAAAATGGTTTGGTCCAGTGGTTGTGTACACTTCTTGTTGCCATGGATACCCGGGTTCGAACTCGGGTCATTACACAATGTTTTAATATTTTTTTTTTGTAAATCATTAGTTAATTATAACAAACCAAATATATGTTTATAAATCAAAATAAATAAATTTAAATCATTTTTAAATAAAATAACAATTGTTTTAAATGGTTTTCAATCTTTTTCACCCAAGAATCCAACTTTTACAAACCCAAACCAATCATTTCAACTCGTAAAACAAGTATATAAATATGTATATATATATATATATATAATATTGTTGTAACTTTATAAAAACTAAACCGTCAATCATTAAACTAAAATACCGGTAACACTAGAATCCCGTAACAATATTATAATACAAATTTAATATAAACTCAGAAATAATATTATAATAATAAATCGTTAAAATCCGTTAAACTTTAATATTAATATACTTTAAAATGGTAAAAGTATATATACAAATAATAATACATGAACCTTAAAACCGACATGTTATTTCAATTATATTAATTAGTAATTCTCGTGTTCTTATTATTTTAGCTCGTGAGATTAGATCGTTCTGTTTCATATAACGCGCTTCACGTTTCGTTTCCAAGTTTCCATTACTATTTCAAAGATGAGTTTCTCACCCCCCCCCCCCCACACCTTTTTACTCTTTTATTGCTTTGGGGGTAGCATATGTATTCTACAAAACCGAATTGCTTAAGATTTTGCTTATAAACTACAATTCATTACATGAACTTGTGTGCTTACTTGTTACTTGTTCAATATTACTTGCTCATGGATTACTTCAATATAGTATGATCGTACCCCCCCCCCCTATGCGCTCAAGACCTTGTTGTTATGAGTGGAAAAGGGCCTCATTTTCCGAGTACGTTGGTGCACAATCCCAACTGGAAAGGACCATATTTGCTTTTCACGAGTTTTCATGGAATTGTATGATTTTTATGTATTATATAAAAATTGTGGGAGCTCACCAACTATTAAGTTAGTTGACATTATTTTATTCTTATGTTACAGGTATGCTTATTAGAGGATGAAACAATAGAAGACACTAGACATAGAATTATCAATAATAATGTGTTTGACTTGTTTATTTCCTTGTAGTTTTTCTTATTTGCAAAAGTACTTCTTATTTGAATCATCAATGAAATAATGATAATATTGTCACTTAATAGTGTCACATGTGTTTTGAGCAATCTGTACGTCGCACCCGGGCGTATTCTGCTTTAGCCAGGGTGTTACACATGCCTCAAGAAACACGCCCCCATGCTTCTGGAAATAAGAAAAGACAAAATTCTACAAGAATTTAAGCACATGTTGATAAAAGCACGGGGCCGTACCTCTTTGGCCACGGGTCCGTGGTCACCTCCAGATAAAGACAAAAAGAATTGAAGCACGTGTCAATAAAAGCACGAGGGCGTGCCTCTGAAATCACACCCCCGTGGTGAGTCATCATGTACAATCTGACAACATGCAACTGGGACACGTGGACACGGGGCCGTTCTTAATAAAGCACGGGGTCGTGCTTCAACCTCCAGGCAGCCTATAAATAGAGGCTCTTGTGTCATTTGAGAAGTGTGCTTGAAGTAGATCTCTAAACGGGTTTCTCTTATAAAAACACCCACATTACACAAATATTGAAGAACTTGTGAGGAGTTTGAAGGCTTGGAGCTTATCATCATCATCCATCATCATCAACATCACCATAATCCATCATCATTAAGAAGGGAGATTAATCCACATTTGGTTAGATTGTTCTAGTTTAATCATGTGTTTGTTGTCATCATCTCTTTTTATATTCATAACAATGCTCATTATGAGCTAAACTCCCTTTACCATCTAAATCTATGAAGAAGCTTTGTTTTACTTGATGAGTATACTAAATATGTGATTTAGTTTAGTAAAGCACATGGTTATTTTGCAATTATCTTTTGATGAGATATGTTTCACTATCTTAATCCAACAATTCAAAGTTGGTGAGTGACAATCATATTAACAATCATTCATGATAAATTTATGTTATTGAAAGAAAGAAATACTTTGATAATTTATCGAAACATGGATCCTTATATTGTACTTAGAAATGATGAGATAAGAGCTATGATCTATTTCTCTAGTTTTGATAATTCTGAAATAACATCTTTAACACGATTTCTTAGGTTATCAAGCTAGTTAAAGAAATCATATGTTAAAGATGTGTAATTATAACCTACTTAAATCAACCAATTTGGGGTTGTGTGACTAAACTATAACCACCCGAAGTTGTTAGAATTGGTATTTGAGAAATCGAAGTCAATCCTAATCTTTCTACTTTACTAAACTACTTGTCAACTCAAATTGACATTCTCGTGGTAGCATAACATTATGAAAGGGTTGACTTTAAAATGCGCATGCTACTTTCTTTTATGTAATAGGATATGCTCACTTAGAAATGAGGGGCTATTCTATCATATATTATTACGACAAGTTTATCACATGTTTACTTTATAATCATCATGGATAAATTGAGTGGATTCTTGATCTTCTTGTCACCTATAAATTATATATAAGTATTTATATTTTATAAAAGATTAAAAGTTAACCCCAAAATGATTATCCTCTCCGATTAAAGTAAAACGAAGATTCATTATTAGAAACATTTGTGTCCACGGATCAATACTTGGTTCTTACCAATACTATTCTACATATACGATAGGTACACTTGCCTATTTTGTGTGTGTTCAGTCTTAGTATAAATCACTTTTATAAATTTAAAACACGATCTTGTGCAAAAGCTAAATCTCCAATCTGTTATCATTTTACTGCACCGCACATACCACATCAAGTTTTTGGCGTCGTTGCCGGGGACACGGTACGTTTCTAAGAACGATCCAAGTTTTAATTTTAACATTGTTTATAGTTGTACGAATTTTTAACTTTTATTTTATTCTCTTTTATTTTCTTGTATTAAATATTTTTAAGGCTAGCCTAACCTTTACCTTAGCTTAATTAACTTAGACCTTAGTTTAGTTTTAGAATACCTTAGCCTAACTCTTAGCCTAACTTTAGCCTAACCTTTAGTTTAATCTAAATAGTTTAAATTTTGATTTAATCCCATGTATGTCCTCTACATTCGGGCGTGAGCTTGTTTCTCCAATTTCTGAACTGGAACGACTCTTTCGTTGACGAACACGTAAACGAACTGCAGAAAATGCCAAAACAATCAAAGACGAGTCAGTAGAGGCCACCAAATCAGGAGAAAATCAAACCGAAGAAATGATGGTGGCCCAAAACAATAAGCCAAACATGAGCCACTATGCCAAGCCAACTCTCAAAGGCTACGGCAATGGAGTGGCCCCACCCGATATCACATAACGTTTCTAAATCAAATCAAGCACCATTCATATGGTGGAAAATTCAGTTCAATTTCTTGGCCTCCTCGACGAAGACCCTCTTTCTCATATATTTCAATTCATACGAATCCGCGGAACCTTTAAAATCCAAAACTTTTCAGAAGATCAGATCAGATCAAACTCAAACTCTTTCCTTTCTCTATAAGGGGCCAAGCCCTAGAATGGATAGAATCTCTTTCTTCTGGTTCTATCACTACCTGGGACCAGATGGTTGAATAGTTTCTCCTCAAATATTTTCCGCCTGATAAAACTGCCAAATACCGAGCCAGCATTACCGGATTCCGGACCGATGATGACGAGTCGTTACACGTGTTAGGGCATGAATTTTATACTGAGGATCCTTAATCCTTTACTATCTTATGGATAGATTATCCTTGAGATATGTTTTAGGTTATAAAGGATCGACGATCCTCGGTATTATTTGTTTACTAATGATTGCGTTTAGTATGGTGATGTGTTAGACATGTATGACGACTTTAAGACGCGCTGACATCAATTATCCTCATGGAGTATTCTCTAGCTGGAATGTGGATCCAGGATCCTTATTAACTGTAGCTAGTAATGGATGATCTCGTGTGAAGATTAATGTATAAATACCATCAACGGCTCTTAGACTTATTCTTCCGCTTATCTCGCTACTGGACTTCTGTGGCACATGGTCAAAGTCATGGGAGTGGCTAGTGGAGGACTTGCGGATTATTATGAATTGTTTTTAATTGTATTTTCAATATATATTCGAGTTATGAACGACTAGAAAGACACATGTACTATCACACACACTAGAGCAGAACCAAATATTCTCTCTACTCACTAGCTTACTTTGTAACGTCGATCATAAACTCCACAACATTTGTAATCACCTTTTACCATTAATAAACTTGACGTTGATAGTTTTCACCATCCGGGGGTTTTTTGTGCCGGAGATTACTATAATCACATATTGTACGACCAAAGATTACCTTGTTAATCCTTGAACGAAGCAATTCGACCAAAGGTTACCTTGTTAGTTTTTGACCGAAGTAAAGATTATCGTAATTAAGGGTTTTTTCCCTCGTGATCAAATCCCTGTGTTCATCAAGATTTTAATTATACGTTCACTATTATCATGTTAGCACTATACCTCACTTGACAGATTTGGATACATTATCCTTAGACGATTTTTATCCAAAAAAATTCGGCGCCCACCGTGGGGCAATTGGTGCTATAATCCATAAAATACTCTAACATTCTCAACCTTTTAATACCCATATCACTTCCAATGGCCTCTCAATAAACATCTGCTTCATCAGCTATGCCGGCTACGGTTCCTCTCTCATCAAGGACCTTGCCACCACTGCCTCCGCCAATTACGGGAACACAACGACCTGCTGCTGCTGGAAGCAAGACGCAACTACCAGTCTTCCAGAGCTCGAAAACCGCTGCTGCTGCGCCGGTGGTTAATACTATCAGTGATGTTTCATCTATGTTTTCGCAGGTTAAAGCATACATGGAGCAGCAGAACAAGACCAACAAGAGGATCCTTCGTGAGTTAGAAGATCTCAAGAAGAACAAGAGGCCAGCAAAGGATCTCACCCCCCTTGATGCCCAGGATGCTGGATTTTACCAGTCCAAAATCCATGGCTCAGTTCTCACAAGGATCATCTATCCTTCAACAGGGGTCCATGGGTCAATAGGCTCAAGGATCCTCGCTATTTCAGCCAGGATCATCTATCCTCCAACAAGGATCCATGGGTCAACAGAATCAAGGATCCTCATATTATCGGCAAGGATCAGCCATCCTTCCTCCAGGATCCTGTAGTAACCAACCTCAAGGATCCTTCATCTCGAATCAAGGATCCTTCTTTCCGAATCAAGGATCCTCAGGAATCCAACATCAACGATCCTCCGAAGTCCATGAAGGAGATATAATCCCCATGCAGACCATAGCTTCTGGAGGACAAACTCCTATAGCAGATTCTTCTTATCCCAACTACTCATCCAGGATGCCGACCTTCACCCAGTAAAGAGGTAACTTGTATGATCCTATATCCTTAGATACTAACCGTGGTTCTATGCAGGATACAGGTATCAACCAGGCTATGGCCAAAGAACTACAGAAGCTTAAGGATATGATATCTAGTGTTCCCGGGGTGATACGACCAATCCCCGAGATACCTGAGGGAAGCCACAAGTTATCAAGATTTGCTCCACCTATCTGTGATGCTGAGATTCTGAAGCGGTTCCAAACTCCCAACATGAAAACTTATGATGGGACCACAGATCCTGAGGAGCACGTTGCACAAAATAGGGAAAGGATGGAAATCAACCCCATTCCTGAGAGACTCAAAGAAGCTTGCTTATGCAAAGGATTCAGATCCACACTCACAGGATCTGCATTAAAATGGCTGCTAAGTCTTCCTCCCATTTCAGTTACTTCTTTTTCATATTTAGTTAACTTGTTCAACAGCCAATTTTCCTGTAGTAGGAAATTCAAGAAGTTAACTAGCGATTTATACCGAGTTATCCAACCTAGTGATGAATCCCTTAGGGATTTTGTTACGAGGTTCGGCAGGGAAGCTCTAGAAATCCCTAATCTTGACATGGCTACTACTGTTGAGGCCTTCAAGATGAGAGTTCAGATGGGCTCCCCCTTTTATGATGATCTCGTGATGACTCCTTGTAGGTCTCTAGATGAAATAAGGAACAGAGCACTCAGATTCATACGATTGGAGGATGACAAGAGGATTTAGGATCGTCTGGGGAATCAAACGAAACAAGAATCCTCCGACAAGAAGCAGGGATTCTCGTTCAAGAACAACAACACAAAGCCGTATAACAAGTTCAACAACCAGAACGTATGAGCAGTTGAAGAAGGAGAGGATAATGAAGGCTATCCCTGCATCTCCGAGTATTGTTTCTCCGTAGATACCCATGGCTTGATTTGTGCCATGAAGGATCTAGGTGAGAAAGCAAGGTGGCCCCGAAAGAACGAGAAGACGACTGCCTTCAAAGACAAGTCTAAGTGGTGTGCCTTTCACGAAGACTTTGGCCACACAACAGATGAATGCATCGGCTTGGGGAGGGAAATTGGATACCTCATGAGCAAGGGTCACTTTAAAGAACTCTTGGGAAGAAAAAAATCCAGGATCCAGGATTATGAAGATCTTCCACAAAAAGCAACGCCGCCACTACTCGAGTGACTGATCGGAGAGTCTTCTTCGACTCAAAGATCCAGGATCCTCAGAAGGATGAGCTGGATGTCCGAATGGTGAATTTCATCTCTGGAGGTTCAGACATTTGTGGAACTTCTTTCTCTGTAGCAAAAAGACTTGCCAAGAAGTCAAGATGGATAACGGAGACCAACCGATAGTATCCACTACCTTAACAACAGACACAAGGATCTTCTACGACGAGGAAGACAAACTAAACATCCAGGATCCTCATCATGACGGTTTGATCATTACTTTATTTATCGCTAACCATTATGTACGCATGATCCTAGTAAACGGAGGGAGCTCAGTCAAAATTATCCAGCATGATGTCATCAAAAAGATGGACTCAGAGATCATTCCTAGAACATCAGTGCTAGTTGGTTTTAGTGGTGAAACCAAGAAGACGTTGGGGGACATCAACCTCCAATTTATATCGAAGGGTTAAATTCATACCAGAAATTTTGTGTCATTGATAACCTTTCTTGTTGCAATGTTATTTTAGGTAGGCCCTGGCTGCATGGAATGAAGGCAGTAGCCTCAACGTATCACCAATGCATCAAACTGCCTACCCCTTGGGGAGTTGTGAAGATAGTTGGTGACCAAGCAGAGGCCAAGAACTATTATTCTTCATCAATGAAGCCAACAGCCAAACAAACTATAGCATAGAAACTACAGCAACATCCTAGGGACGTGTTGTAAGCTCGGGAGAAAGACCTTAAATAAGTATCATTGGACCCTGAGGATCCAAAGATAAAGGTGTTCCAAGGATCCAGTATCCCCAGCAAAATCGAGGAGGATTTAGTATCCTTCTTGGGACAAAGAAAATATACCTTCGCCTTCAAGCACTCAGACATGACAGGTATTTCAAAAGAGGTAATCACTCACAAACTAGGCCTTGATTTATCTGTTAAACCCGTCCATCAGAAGCGAAGAAAATTTGCTCCTGAAAGGAACAAGATCATACAAGAAGAAGTTGAAAAACTTCTTAAGGCCGGTATGATCAGAGAGGTTCAGTATCCTCGGTGGCTAGCTAATGTGGTTGTTGTTTCAAAAAAGAATGGAAAGTGGAGGGTTTGTGTCGATTTTACCTATTTAAACAAGGCATGCCCCAAGGATCCTTTCCCATTACCACATATAGATTCCATGGTGGATGCAACGGCAGGATATGAAATGCTTACCTTTATGGATGCTTCCTCTGGATTTCAACAAATTCAAATGGAACTTTCTGATCAAGAGGATACAATATTATGACTCCTACCGGCAAATACTGTTATATTGCTATGCCGTTCGGACTAAGAAATGCAGGGAAAACATACCAAAGACTAGTCAACATGATGTTCAAGGATCAATTGGGCAAGACTATGGAGGTATACATAGATGATATGGTGGTAAAATCGAAGAAAGTGAAAGATCACCTTAGAGACCTCGAGGAAGCATTGAATATCCTCGACCAGTATAACATGAAATTGAATCTGGCAAAATGCCACTTTGGTGTTAAGGCTGGAAAATTTCTGGGATGTATGTTGACTAAGAGAGGAATTGAAGCAAGCCCCGAGCAGATTGAAGCCATCCTCGATTTAAAGTCTCCTGCAAACGCAAAATATGTCCAAAGGCTCACAGGAAGAATAACCCGCTCTCAATAGGTTCATCTCAAGATCCTCCGAAAAGTGCAAGGACTTCTATGATATCCTTAGGAAGAATAAGAAGTTTGAGTGGACGGCAAAGCATGAGGCTGCGCTTACGGCCTTGAAGGATTACTTATCCTCGGCTCCAGCTCTAATGAAGCCTGTGGATGGAGAATCCTTATATCTATATTTAGTTGTCTCGGGAAATGCAGTGAGTGCCGTCTTAGTAAAGGATCATGAAGATGAACAACATCCCGTTTACTATGTAAGTAAAAGTCTTCTAGATGCAGAAGCCAGGTATTCTCATTTAGAAAAGTTAATTCTTGCACTCATTATGGCTTCTACTAAATTGAGACATTATTTTGAAACTCACCATATTATTTTGAGAACTAATTATCCTGTGAAGAATGTTCTTAGAAAACCAAAGTTATCAGGTAGAATGGCCAAGTGGGATGTGAAATTAAGTGCATATGATATCCAATATGAGCCAAGAACAGCAATCAAGTCTCAAGCACTGGCGGACTTTGTGGTTGATTTCACTAGTGACCTACAAAAAGAAGCTGACTTGGAGGTCCAACAACTAGAGAAGACCCAGGATCCTTGGATACTCTTCACTGACGGCGCTTCTAATGTAAGAGGAACAGGATTGGGGATCCTACTGAAATCGCCACAGGGGGACATATTACCCCCATCAATAGCCTGTGAGTTTCAAGCAACAAACAATGAAGCAGAATACGAGGCTTTGATCGCAGGTTTGCAATTAGCTAAATGCATGAGGATCAGGTATCTTCAAGTATATATAGATTCATTATTGATTGCTAACCACTTTAATGGCTCATATGATGTTAAAAAAGAAAAACTAATCAAATATCTAGATGTTGTGAAGGAACTAGCAAAATCCTTCAAACTATTTAGTAGTGTGCAGGTACCAAGAGAAGAAAATGCCAGGGCAGATGCTTTGGCAAATCTAGCCTCCTCTGAAAATTCCAGAAGATACGAAGATTCCAATCATTCATGTTCTCTCACCAGCAATAGGAGAACAAGAAGTTGAAGAGATAACGAATGACAAAGAACATGTACTCTTGGATCCATTATCCTCAAATAACCGAGAATCATGGATCCTTCCGCTCAAGAAGTATATTCAAACAGGAGAGATTCCAACTACCGAGAATCCCAAATCCTTCAAACTCAAGGTATCACAATACATTTTATTAGATGATATGCTATACAGAAAATCTCTTGCATGTCCATACTTGAGGTGCATCGAGGATCCTAAAATCCAAGAAGTACTTAAGACTTTCACAAAGGAGATTGCGGCAACCACACAAGAGGAAGGGCATTATTCTCCAGGATACTTAGAACTGGGTACTTCTGGCCAACAATGAAGAAGGATGCAGTAGAGTATTCGAAGAAGTGTGATGCCTGCCAAAGGCATGCAAATATCCTTCATCAACCAGCAGAACCAAAGTATCATATATCCTCTTCATGGCCTTTCATGAAATGGGGAATGGACATTGTTGGGAAGCTGCCAAAGGCACCAGGTGGAAACGTCTTTATGCTCGCCATAACGGACTACTTCTCTAAATGGATTGAAGCAGAAGCATTCGTACAAGTCTGAAAAGGGAAGTTATATCTTTTATCAAAAGGAATATTATAACTAGATTTGGTATTCCTTCTATCATTATATGTGATAATGTTTCCCAATTTATTGGGAAAAGAACAATTAACTTTTGTGACAGCTGGGGCATAAAGATGATTACTTCAACACTAGTGCATCCTCAAGCTAATGGTCAAGCGGAGTCTAGCAACAAAATCATCATTAACAATTTAAAGAAGAAGCTAGGATCCAAGAAGGGAAAGTGGGCCGAGGAACTACCATATGTTCTTTGGGCCGACAGGAAAACGCCAAAGAATGCAACAGGCCAAACACCTTTTTCGTTGGTATTTGGATCAGAAGCAGTAATCCCAACAGAGATGGTGGTTCCTACAGCAAGAACGAGCATCCGTGATCCTGAAGCCAATAAAGAAATCCTTCTTGAAGACTTGGATACTATTGAAGAACTCAGAGACCTAGCCAAAATCAGAATGGCAGCTTATCAACAAAGGGTAGCTGGGGCATACAACAAGAATATAAGGATCAGCAGATTTCAAGAAGGAGATCTAGTTTTGAGGAAAACCTTCCAAAATACTACCAATCCGGCTGATGGAAAATTAGCACCCAAATGGGAAGGACCTTATCAGATCGAATCGGAAGCAGGAAAGGGGGCATATCATTTGCTCACAATGGAAGGAAATAGATTACCAAGAGCATGGAATGCTATCCACCTCAAAGAGTATTTTTTCTGATCAGGATCCAGTATCCTGAGAGGATATATTATCCTTAAAGGACCAAGGATCCCCGAAATTGGTAATATCTATCCGATCACTTATCCTTTTCAATTTCTTATTACTAATTTAAGGATAACGTATTCTTAACATTCTGTTTCTTCCAAGTTTTAAATATCAATGCAGGGTTATAATAATATGTCCGATGATCAAGAGGTTGGCCACCTCTCCTTTACATTCAAGGTACTATCCTATTTCCCTTGGCCTAGCCCACGTTTGGGTATGGACCCCGATGGTCATATCCTCTAAGGTTTAAAGGTTTTCACCTTTATTATAAATAGAGTTTCTACACTCTCGCTTGGAGCGCACGCTATTCAACGTTGTCTTCGGCTATATGGAGGATCCTATGAATTATGGTAGACATACCATACCACCGGTTTATAACGTTTTTGCGTTATCTCAAGACAAATGTTTCTAACATTTTCATGTTAGAAAAGGTTTTGGCGTTTTCACATCACTTACGTTTGGGCTAAATCCCGGGTTGGGCGAGTCCCCAGTTAACATCCGTATTTGGGCTTGTACCCAGTTTTGGGCTTGTCCCCAGTTTGGTCTTGTCCCCAGTTTGGGCTTGTCCCCAGTCACAGGCTTTTCCCCAGATTACACGGGCATGTCCCCAGTTGCACGGGCTTGTCCCCAGTTTATTATTTGGGCTTGTCCCCAGCTTAATGGGTTTAATCCCGCTAACACTATAAGTTGTTTGCAACAGATTTTCTAAGTTCATTGTGAGGATCAAAATTCTTAGGATCCAGAATCCTAAAGTTATTCCTTCAAGGATCACTGAGAGTTCAGTACTTATGGTAACGTAGGTCTACCTAGACCTTCTGGTATGGTCACTGTTGATGAATTTATGTATTATCTTAGTTGCAATACTTTTGGATATTTCGAGTTAGAGGGTTATTCCTTTGAAGATATTTTATTACTAAAGTTTTTTACCTTTTTATAAGGATACCTTATCCTAAAATTTGTCCTTTAAGGATGTTCTATTGTATAACTTTTATCATCTTTTAAGGGTACCTTATCCTACTGTTTGTTCTTTAAGGATATTCTATCCTAAGTAATTTTCATAAGGATCTTTTATCCTGAAATCTTTTACTTAAGATTATTTTTCAAAACTATCAATAATGCTAAAGTTATATCTAACAAACTTTTAGAAATAAACAACAGGCAAATAGTTAAAAGATTTATATTAATTAAAATAAGCCACCTGGACTTATCCAAAATTCTTAACCCGGACTTCACCATGCCAAAGATGGACCATCCATCTGGGTTAAGTGAGTACTACTAACAGTTCATAAGTGCAGGAAAATTAAAAGACAAGGGCAACAAAGGCTTCATCCCCACAAACAGAGGATCCCTCCACCTTTGTCACCCCCGCAAATTGTCTTAAGTATCATGGATCCTTCATCCTAGTTATTATTGTTTATTACAGACCAAAGTAATTGTTCAGGAAAACATCAACACAAAATAAAAAGGTGGGCTCAGGCCTTGTCTTCTATATCCTTCATCGCCCACCTACGCTGCATCTTCACCCTCGGCAGCACCATCTCCTTTGCCAGCTTCAACCGCCTCCTTGACACCACAAGTCCCAGCCTCGGTGTTCTCAGCCATCTCCTCGTCGTCCTCACCACCAAGATCGTCAAGAGCAGTCTTCCACTTCTCCACATCCTAGGTCGACTTGTCAAAAGCAGGATCACCAGCCTCCTTCGCCATTTTGATCCGTGCTTGAAATACCAACCTGGCAGCCCACACTTTGGCCTCGTATGTGGCCTGCTCCACTGCCTCTTGACGTTGGGCTTTGACTGAGGATAGATGATCCTCCAACTATTTTTTCTCTTTGGAAAGCTGGATCATGGCTTTATCCTTGGCCACCACGGCTTTCCCCAATCCCGGCAACTTGTCGCTCATTTGGCCGATGATCTTTTCATAATGCTCTTTGAAAGCACTCATGGCCTACACACAACAAAGTAATCAAAGTCATAAGGATATTGGATCCTACAAATCAAAGTGTCAGGACACAGGATACTTACAGAGAGGACAATTTCATAATGGGTCTCAGGATTAGAGGACCTCTTCCTCTTGGAAGCCGTAGATTTAGCCCTGGTTGTTGCAGTCTTGGGCTCGGAACTAGTGCCTGCCTTCGAAGCCTCCTTCTTGACAACAGGGGAGGTGACCATACAGTCAATATCTTCCAAGGAGAACTTGACGGCTGACTTCTGGTATTTCTTGGCGCCTAGAAAGGAAAAAAGTTAACTAATAAGTTTTCTTATTCTAATCTTATTTATATTAAAATTATTAACTTACTTGACATGCTTGAACCCGAGGAGATATCACAAAAACCTTCAATAAAAAGAGCTTGAAAGGTCCTAATCTCAGTATCCAGTGCTAGGAACCGTTTTGTCTTTTCTTCTGTGCCAGGTAACTTGCCCAAAGAAGCAAAGTTGTCAACTGGAAATAAAAAGGAAAAATCAGAATTCAAGTTAAAGCATCAAGGATCCTGCTATTTCTTAAGGATCCAGGATCCTACCCTTTCTAACCCACTTTGAAGGAAGGTCAATCCCCCCTAGTATTGAGTCACGTTTTACAAAGAAAAACTGGTTCCTCCACAAGGTATCGTTTAAAGTGACTTTTGATATCGGGTGAGGTTGTCGGGGCTTGGATTTGAAGGTAAATCGGGCATGACCGTGGGTAGTGAGTGTGTACAAATGTGATAACTCTGGAAGGCCGATGTCCATCTCTTGCGCTTCTATGATTCTCTCGATAGTGCTGAGAACCCTCCAAACCATAGGCATAGCCTGTATATAGGATATGCCGGTGGAATCAAAGAAGCTTTGAGTAAAAAGACGGAAAGGGATATTTGTAGCCAATTAGAAACGGAGTCGCCGGAAAGCAGACCCAGACCCAGACCTTGGAGTATACATCGCAGCGGACGCTGGATTCGTAAGGTCGAAATAGGGCTTTCGGAGGGAACAGCGAACAAAAGTCATCAATCTCGGGATCCGTAAGTTTGAAAATCTCGGTACACGGGTTGGCTAAGAGGCATTGGGGTTCCATTTCCGACAACTCGGAGTTATTGGAGGTTTGTTCGGAAGGTTTAGAGGGAGATGGAGAAGAAGAAGATTAAGCATTAGACATTATTGAAGAAAATAAGAAAAGAGTAAAAAGGATACATGATGCGTCGGCTGAAGGTATAGTTATAATCAAAGATATAGGGCGGCATATATAGACGGTTATTATTATCTTGGGGGATAAATGGTAAATAATTTTGGCAAAACCATCCCATCTATCTGTTTTCGCAGTAATTTTGAATTTCAAAATGACAGCTGTATTCCACTGTCACCCGCCATTTTGGGGTCAATTGTTAGGGCATGAATTTATGCTGAGGATCCTTAATCCTTTACTATCATATGGATAGATTATCCTTGAGATATGTTTCAGGTTATAAAGGATCGACAATCCTCGGTATTATTTGTTTACTAATGATTGTGTTTAGTATGGTGATGTGTTAGACAGGTATGACGACTTTAAGACGTGCTGACATTAATTATCCTCATGGAGTATTCTCTAGCTCGAATGTGGATCCAGGATCCTTATTAAACGTTGTTAGTAATGGATGATCTCGTGTGAAGATTGATGTATAAATACCAGCAACGGCTCTTAGACTTATTCTTCCGCTTATCTCGCTACTGGACTTCTTTGGCACGTGGTCAAAGTCATGGGAGTGGCTAGTGGAGGACTTGCGGATTATTAGGAATTGTTGTTACTTGTATTTCAATATATAATCGAGTTATGAACGACTAGAAAGACACATGTACTATCACACACACTAGAGCAGAACCAAATATTCTCTCTACTCACTAGCTTACTTTGTAACGTCGATCATAAACTCCACAACATTTGTAATCACCTTTTATCATTAATAAACTTGACGGTGATAGTTTTCACCGTTCGAGGTTTTTTTGTGCCGGAGATTACTATAATCACATATCGTCCGACCAAAGATTACCTTGTTAATCCTTGACCGAAGCAATTCGACCAAAGGTTACCTTGTTAGTTTTTGACCGAAGTAAAGATTATCGTAATTAAGGGTTTTTTCCCTCGTGATCAAATCCCTGTGTTCATCAAGATTTCGATTATACGTTCACTGTTATCGTGTTAGCACTATACCTCACTTGACAGATTTGGATACATTATCCTTAGCCGATTTTTATCCAAAACAACACGCAGCATAGGAAAGATACAAAAGTCTTCTGAGAAGATGCCTTCATCATGGACTGATTGTATGGTTACAAGAACAAACTTTCTTTGACGCACAATCTAGTCAAAACAAATAGGCCATCGACCAAATCGCCGGTGGAGACCTAGGATCCAAATCACCTAACGAGGCATTTGAAGTTCTGGAAAAAGCAACAAAGAAGAGTTTCGCTTATAACCACCAAGATCTACACCAACTCATAAGGGAATACACCACGTTGATTCCAACACTCTTGTCACCGCACAGCCTGAAGCCCTTTCTATGAAATTCGAACTTCAAGCCGAACTATAAAAACAAAGATCACCTGTGACACATGTGGAGGAACTCACAAGACAAGTGACTGCAAACAAGTCATTATGGCCATGGAAGAAGTCGATTTCATCGCCCGTTAGAACAACGCTTTCAGCAACAACTACAATCCAGGATGGAGAAACCACCCAAACTTCAGTTGGAAGGACGGAGGTAACACTCAAACCCTACCCAGATTCGTAAAAAGACTGATGAATCAAACCTTCCAGCCTAAATCACAATTTCAAGATTAAAGTTCTAGTAGCCATCAAAATCCAAGCTACTCAAAAATTGAAGAAATGTTAATCCAAATCATGACCAAGACAAATGAAGCAGAAAAGAAGGCCGACTCAAGAGCTGTTGATATCAGCAGACTATTGTTAAAACATGAAGCTGACCTAAAAAGTCAACAAGCATCATTGCAGAATCTAGAAACTCAGATCGGACAAATTGCCTGACAATTATCTGAAAGACCACCTGGCACTCTTCCAAGAAACACAATCACCAACCGAATGCGACAGCTAATGTTGTTACACTCAGAAGCGGTACAACCACTATTGCCTCACCAACTTCAGAACCAGTTATGGGAAAGGAATCCCCTGATAAATCGCAAGAAAGACTGGTCCCAACGGGGCACCGTACAACCCAAGGAACCAATCCAAACTTATATTCCACCTATTCCATACCCTGGACGGCTGAAGCAGGAAAGATTGGAAGCTCAGTATGGGAAGTTTTCAGAACTCTTCAAACAACTCCAAATCAACATCCCTTTTATCGAAGTCATTGCTCAAATACCAATATATGCCAAGTTTCTCAAAGAAGTGCTGACAAACAGGAGGAAGCTGGAGGAGCTATCACATGTCACCATGAGTGAAGAATGTTCAGCATTCCTCCAAAACAAGCTGCCAACAAATAGACCGATCTAGGGAGCTTTACTATCCCTTGTCTCATAGGAAATTTGTATGTTAGCAATGCCCTGGCCGACCTAGGAGCTAGTATTAAATTAATTCCTTATGCGGTTTTCGCAAAACTAGGGATAAGAACCAAATCCCACCCGCATGAGCATTCAGTTAGCTGACCGATCCGTTAAATATCCTCGGGCATTGTTGAAAACATGCTTGTCAAAATTGACAAATTTGTTTTCCCAGTAGATTTTGTAATTCTAGACATGGAGGAAGACAAAAGTGTACCTCTGATATTAGGAAGACCCTTCTTAGCCACTGCAAAGGCTATTATTGATGTTTGCACCGGCAAACTCACTCTCAGGGTCAATGACAAGGCAATCACTTTTGATATAGGAAAATCTATGCAATATCCGCAACATCACGATGACACATTATATTGTGTCGACATCATCGATTCTTTCGTGAGTTGCGATGTGCGAGAATCCTCCATCACTAGCCCACTCGAAACACAAGTCTTAACCGAAACCATCACCATACCCATTTTAGAAAACACATATCTCGATACTAACGATAACTATCAAGAAACATCAGAAGTAGTATATGAGATAACTGAAAGTAATGAAAAGTCAAACATCAATTGAAGATCCAATTGCCTTAGAATTAAAAGAACTTCCTGACCATCTCGAATATGCCTTACTCGAAAAATACTCTCAACTTCCAATAATTATTTCATCTCACCTTTCTAAATACGAGAAAGACGAACTTCTTTAGGTTCTTAAGAATCATAAGAAGGCCATCGCATGGAAGATAATGGATATCAAGGGCATCAGTCCTTCCTTTTGTACTCACAAAATACTCATAGAGGAAGAAACAATCCTGTGGTCCAACATCAAAGACGTCTCAATCCCAACATGCAAGATGTGGTGAAGAAGGAAGTAATCAAACTCCTTAACGCCGGATTAATCTACCCGATCTCAGATTCACCATGGGTTAGTCCAGTTCAAGTAGTACTCAAGAAAGGAGGAATGACGGTTGTAATGAAAGAGAATGACGAGCTGATACCAATGAGGACCATCACAGGCTGGCGTGTTTGCATTGACTACCGGAAGCTTAATGATGCCACAAGAAAAGATCATTTTCCACTTCCTTTTATCGATCAAATGCTTGAACGTTTATCTGAAAAAATTTTCTACTGTTTTCTTGATGGATTCTACGGATACTTTCAAATTCCCATAGCTCCTGAAGATCAGGAGAAGACCACTTTTACATGCCCGTATGGAAACTTCGCCTACCGAAGAATGCCATTTGGTCTATGTAATGCTCCAGCCACCTTCCAACGTTGCATGGTGGCCATTTTTCATGAAATGATCGAACACTCTATGGAAGTTTTCATGGACGACTTATGTTTGACCTCGTTAATCTCTAACACAGATCTAATCTATGTCTAATTAACCTAACTCGGATCTAGCTCGTAATTGCCATTGATCGTCAGTTAATATGTTATATGTATGTATATATTAATTGTATGTATGTGATAATATTAATATGAAGCTTGAGAGTGAATCTGGACAGAGGTTCGATAATTAAAACTCAAAACTTAAATTAACTGTGGACTGAAGCCACTATATATAGAAGATGGATCTAGTTCGTTAACATTCCATAACGAAGTAGAGTCCACTTCGTTACATACACTTAAATGAAATAACTTAACGAATCACCCCCTGATTCGTTAAACATCCTTAACAAATCAGAAGGGATATTAACTTAGAGCTAGTTCGCTAAACATCCTTAGCGAACTAGACTATACCTTAACGAATTGTAAAGATAACTTAATTGTTCATTACATAAATAAAACGACAAATACATTAACAATAGATACAAAGACTCGAGGCGCAAAACCGTGTACTAACAGACACCCCCTCGTCTTGAGCTCTTTGTCTTTACTTTACTTGAAACGCTTGGACTGCCAATCTCTGCAACTATGAATTCCGTTCTCATAACATACACGCACAACGCGTTGGAACTGCATAGCCAGATCGTAGTCTTCATTGCGCTCGATCGATATCTTATTCTTGTGTAGCACGTCGTTGTCGGTCTCAGTTAAGTTAACAAGCCACATCGGATCAATGATCTTGATTAGCTCGGCCTTTAACCCTTTACCCAGGACAATGACGGCCTCGCCAGTTCGATTGTCGTAATACCAGCGGTTGAAGGATAGATACATGTGTTGGTTCATCTTCTTCACCGGCACACGCTTCATCGTCTTTGGCGGCTTTACCTTAAGAACCAACTTTTTCCATCCTGTTTTTGGATATATCTCATCGATACGCTTGCGGATGGGAATTTGTGGTTTAAAATACTTAAACCCGTTGTTCACCTCAAATAACAAGTGTTGGTGAAAACGTTTTGCATGGTAGTCCTCGCCACGATTAATAAATGGACGATACGCCAGAGTGCGTACATGCCATCTCGGTAATGAGAGAAGATCAGACATTCGTTCATAGTACTGAACGCCCTTCTCCCATTTAACAATACATACTTTCAGTTCAGAATCATAAAGACAAGAAATAATATCACCTTGCACTTTCGACACGGCCTTGAATGTAGTCTTCTGGTTGGCTTTGGCACGTGCAACAGCTTCTTCTTTCTGTTCCTGATCCACATACCGAAATGCCTCGATGATCTTACTAGCTTTCTTATGTCTGAACCATCTAAGAATGTCATCATCAGTTGGGTTTTCAAGTGATTCAAATCTTGTATCAACAACATTCTTTCCTTTGGACGTCATCTCAAGATGATCTTCTGCTTCTTTGATGGTTTCTTCATTAAATACAGGAACACCCTGATCAACATTGGTATGTCGAAACATATCAGGATATTCCTCAACAGTCACATCCTCAACCTCAACCACCTCATTCTCATAAATAAAAACCGAACACATTTCAACATTTGGATCATTTAAGATCTCATCATCATTAATTACCTCAATGTCCTTCTCGGCCTCTAACACGGTCAATTCGTCTTCATTCAGACCAAGCAAGATATCAATCTTCTCTCGTGTTAGTGATTTCTCAACAAACTGCCCCATTTCAATCTCATTAGCTTTCATAATGCTCCTAACCATCCCCTTTTCATCAACAAAAATAATTGTATCGGCCTTGATCATCTCAATCGGTTTGGCGGCCGTATAATCATGATAAATAATGACCTGCTTGCATGAATCATCAACAGAACTCGTACCTGCACCAGAGGCTGGGTCTTGAGTTTGTTTAGTCTAACCACCAGCACCAGACTCATCCGGATCCTCATCATCATTCTTGAGCTTTTTCAGCGCGTCATATTTGCACGTAAGTTTCAAAATAAGCTCCTCTTGTTCTCTAATTTCACCCCCTGAGACTCAACAATCTCACGAAGGGCCTTTGTTTCTTTTTGACAGAAGGAAACATAGCTGAGCAGCTTCTTCTGGTTCTCCATCATACGTTCCTGAGTCATACGATCCGCAGACATTTAATTTTTATACAAATGTAGGAGACTCAATACCATGCTCATTTGCTGATCATGAGGTGATGCAGCAAAAGAAGGAGGAACTGGCTGAACTGGACCCACAGGTCGACTGAGCCTCAGAAATGAAATATCTGATGGAGGCATCATTGTTGGTGTAGGAGAAACCACCTAAGTAGCGGTCGTCGGCCTTGGTATAGTGGATAATACAGAGTGAGGAATCATACCAAGCTGTGGATCTGACGTAAGTGTAGTTGTCAATGTAAACTCCGGGGTGCTAGTAGTGAGCGGCATCGCCGGGCGTTGAGGTGTGGACGACCTTGGAGGTTGAACTCCAAACGAGATGACAGCCCCAGCCGACACTCGACGCTTTGAAGAACCTTCAGAGGCTAACTCTTTCCCCTTTCTCTTGCGTTGAGCGGCAATTGTAGCTGCTAAAGCCGCTTCAACTGCAGCTTGTTGTTCAAGGATAGCAGCATCACCATCATTACCATTACCACCTGCATCATCATCACCATCATCACCCTCGTTCCCACCCGGTCCCTCCTCACGCTCAGAATCTGAATCATCATGGATCCAGCGATCATTGTCAGGACATACATATTATGGATTCACCAAATGACCAATCAAACCTTTGGTCCTAGGTGTCTCCTTTCGATAGATCTTCATTCTTCGAACAGTATCTGCCGACATGTGATCTAATTCCAAAACGTCATCTACCAATGTTTGATCGATGACCAAATTTGGAATCAAGTCTTGAATAATCAACTGGAGGAAACGTGGATACATTAAGAACTTCTCTTTTGAACTGTTTGAAGACACTGCTCCTTAATATGATAGAAGATCATCTTTGTTGAGAACAAGTGCCACAAATGCCGACTGCAACATGATACGGAATTCATTAAACCCTCCTTTACGTCCTCCCATACAATGGATCAACACATGCAATAGATACTTGTAAGTTGGACACAAGCCATTCTTGTTGTACATAGAATCACCAATATCACGACCGTAGAAGACACGACGAAATAAACCTTTGATCAAGTCCTTGTCAAATTCACAAGGGTGATCAACAGTATCTTCAAAATGAAGCACACATCGGATTACATCAGTATCAACAGTGGTCAGCGTTTGGTTGATTGTGGCTTCAATATGGTTCTCCACTTCAATGTATCTTGCTGTACTCCAGAATTGACGAACTATACTGAGACGAACGGCAGGATTAGCAGTGATTGCATAGTGAATACGTGAACGACGAAGAAACACCAATAATCCTCCAAATATGTTTTCGTCTGCAAAATTTGTACCAATAAAGGCACAAACGTTATGCCGAGTATCATAAGGAAGTACAGGCAGATTCTGCTGTTGTTGTTGGTCAGCAACTGGTGGATCTTGTTCCATGTTCTCAGCCATAAGTCTAAGATAAAGACATCGAGAATCAGTAAAATTCAATAATCATAAAAGTAAAAATTTTAAATTTATCACTTAAAAATTAATAAGAAAATTAAATTTAATATGTCATTCGTTAAAGAATTAGTTTGATTCGTTAGAAAGTTTATAACGTATCAGCTAATTCGCTATCAAGTAAATTATTAACGAAGAAGAAATAGCGAATTACTATTGAAAGATGACGAATTAAGAGCTAGTTCGTTATAATTTAACAACTAATTCGTTATAATTTAACGAATACACATCTGATTCGTTAATAAAATGATTCGCTATTCTAGTTCGTGTGATTTACTTAACGAATTGGACACGAATGAGTTCCAATTCGCTAAGTATAATGAAAGGCCAAAAAATGGCTTAATATTTGACTTCTCTGGTCAAGGTCAAAGTTAACCAAGAACACCAAAAGTCAAAATTACAATCGGAATTCAAAACACAGATAATCAGCAATACAAAGTTAAACCAGTGATCCCAAAAGATCTCGAAATCGTATTGCGATTGCAATGATGCTAAAATGGTGTTCCAAAACATGATAAAACAAGGTTAAATTAAGGTTTATATAAACCTTCAAAACCCGGTACTATAATCACAAATTTAACATATCAAACATGCATTAAGTTTGATGAAAATCATTACGGTGTGATCCTCTTTACCTTAGGATCACGAAAATATAATCAGGCAGAGGTTTAATGAAGGTCGAGTTTTCTGGGAAACATTTACGAGAGTAACAGTACACTAAGGAAGAAGAAGACAGTGAATAGTAACCTATTCGTATGCACGACGTCCTATATAGTCTAACAAGACACGCTTTTTGATGTAGCGAATCAGCCGATTCGTTCGAATTTTGAAATAATGAATCAGATGATTCGTTATCTGAACCTAACACATGGCATAGCGAATTAGTTTTAATTCGTCTCTAATTTGTTAATATATGGATAACGAATTAAAGTCATTCGTTACAGAGTGTGGGAGCGAATTAGGATAAAGAATTAGACTGTAATTCGTTAGAATGACCTGATTCGTTATTTATAAATAACGAATTACTTTTTATCTAATTTTAAATGAATAATTAAATTAATGAATTTAAATAAATAAATAAATTAATTAATAAAGAATTCATTAAATAACCCTTTTAAATTAAAAGGATTACCGAGATCCCATACCTCGATAATCAAATACCTTAAATCGTTTCACATTTTGAAACCGATAACTTAAAATGAATAAATTATCATAAATATTATCAGGGCAGGAGCTGCTCCCGTTACATCGATTAAGATAAATAATTAAATCTTTAAATAATATGTAAAAATAAAAACAAAATCTTTTTGATATTTTGAAATTTTTAACATAAAACTAAATATTTACCAGAAAATTATCCGAAAAGTTACAACAAGAAAATCTTTTTTGTGTTTTTCTATAATTTTTCAAAAGCAGTACATATTTTTGGATTTTTGTTAAGTTTGAGCAGAGAATCATATTGATCAAATTTCCCTTTCATCACAGCTTTATATTTCAGCGATAATGTGATTGGTGTTTAGTCGGTCATTGGTATTGTTGTCCACTTAAATCTAATAATAAACGTTCAAGTGTTTTTGTGATATGATTAACGGTTCAATTAAAGCATAGAATATCAGAAACTATCAGCCTCTAATCTCGGTTCAAGCTTAATTTGATTTTTGTCATATCACCCCAACTTGACTTAAACCATTATATTGCTAATCAAAATTTGAATTTTATAAACATTTCTTAGCAATGCATTGAGTTTCTTTAATATGGGTGAATATGCACGAGTCCATCTGTCGGCTTACATACATTGTATCCCCTAGGGTCCGTTTCTTAATGGTATTGAGACGCACGCAAGGGAGGAACAATGTATGACTAACACCGGATTTTGATCAAGTCAGTAATTTGGAAATTTGTACGAAGTACAGCAATGATCAAGTTTAATGACTTTGGGTTTGCTCTAAAAGCGAATAAAATATTCATGCATATGAATACCCAGATGATTAAGTCGCATAAAGACTCACAATGTCCAGAACTTCAAAGCTTGTTATTTGCTTTATTTTATTTTTGGGTGATCAAACAAGTATAAGGCTTGAGCATGACAGGTTATTACATTTTTGCCATCCTCACCGAGACATTTTCTAAATACTAACACCTCTTTCAATTTGGCGTTTATTTATATTTATATCACATACTTTACTCTGCTTGTTTGTTTTAAGACCTACCAATGCACCAATGCAATTAAGCACATAGTCTTTTAAGCTTATTTCTTGCTGGATTTGGGGTCAAGATAGACAATGTACTATCATTTTCTCTTTTTGCTTCAAAAACTAAAATTTTGAGGAGCATAAAACAAAAATATAGAGAAATTTAATCGCCCAGTTAACTTAAGCATATAAATAAATGGATGTTCTATCAATTCAACAAGTGAATAATAGGACCAAGCCATGCAAGCATGCTTCACAAACTTAAATAACCGACATAATTTTCAGCGAGAAAATAATCTAAGACGCATAACGAACGCCCCAACTACTTTCCATTATCAGGTAAATGGCTAACCTGATCATCTACAAGTAAATGTCAAGGCCAAACATATACATGTACATGTCCTTCAAATGTAGATAATTGACATAAATTTCAGCAAACGCATGCAAAAATCTTTTTGGTTTTTCTCTATACATACTTTAAAAAAACACAATATTTTTGTCTTTTTCACTTGTCTTATAAACAAAATAAACTTCACAATCTTTTTGGTTTTCGGATTTTTCTGTACAAACATAAATCACAATCTTTTCGGATTTTCAAATTTTAAAATGTTTTTGGTTTTTCAGAGAGAATTTTAAAAGGAAAACATTAAAGAAAATAAATCACACTCTTTTTGGATTTTAATGATTTTGAAAATGTTTTTGGGTTTTATCTATACAAACAAAAAAACACAATCTTTTTGTATTTTTATAGTTTTTCACCCCCTAAAACCAAATTAAATTTTAAAGGAAAAAAAATGACAGAAAATAAAGATAATCATCCTTGTTTAAGGATATCAGTGAGGGTCTTCAATCCGTTTAATCCAAGCAAAAATTGAAAACGCGTTTTGTCAAAAGGTTTGGTAAACAGATGAGCTTTCTGAAAGTCAGTATGTACTTTCTCAAGGTCAATTAACTTCTTCTCAAAGCAATCCCATATAAAGTGATATCGAATTTCGATATGCCTTGTTTTCGAATGTTGTACGGGATTCTTTGTGATTGAAATTGCAGCAGAATTATCAATCAAAATAGGAGTAGTAAGAAACTTCAAACCGTAGTCGTGAAGATGTTGTTGTATCCACAAAACCTGGGAACAGCAACTCGAGGCTGCAACATACTCAGCTTCGGCGATTGAAGTGGAGACCGTTGTCTGCTTCTTACACTGCCAGGAAACAAGCCGGTATCCTAAAAATTGACATTCTGCAGTCGTTGATTTGAAGTTGATCTTGCAACCTCTATAGTCCGAGTCTGAATAAGCAGTAAGATCAAAAGTATCATCCTTGGGATACCACAACCCGATGTCTGGATTTCCCCTCAAATACTGAAATATTCTCTTAACCGTAGCTAGGTGAGCCACTCATGGACTTGCTTGAAACCTAGCACAAAGACAAACAGCAAACATAATGTCAGGGCGAGAAGCCGTTAGATACATTAAAGAACCGATCATGGCACGATAGAGGGTAGGATCAACGGTATCCTCCAATTCATCCGGTGATAAATTGTGACCCACGGGGAGAGGAGTAGAAGGGATTTTTCCGGCAGAGATCTTGAATCGGCTCAAGACATCGTTCACATACTTTGTCTGATGAATAAAGATTCCATTAGCAGACTGGTGAACTTGCAACCCTAAGAAGAAATTCATCTCTCCCATCGAACTCATCTCGAACTTTGTTTGCATGGACTTCTCGAACTCCTTACACAACGTGACGTTTGTAGACCCAAAAATAATGTCGTCGACATAAATCTGAAATAGGAGAAGATCATTACCAACAGTTTTATGAAATAAAGTGCAGTCGACAGTCCCTCGTTTGAAGCCGTTATCAGTCAGATGGTCGGCGAGCGTGCCATACCAAGCTCTCGGGGCTTGATGTAGACCTTACAGGGCCTTGTTTAATCGGTAAACTTGGTCCGGATAATCAGGATCTTCAAAACCAGGAGGCTGTAGAACAAACACTTCCTCGTGTAGTTCACCGTTGAGAAAAGCACTTTTAACATCCATTTGATAGACCTTGATATTCAGAATATGTCAGGAAGATTCGAATCGACTCTAATCTTGCAACTGGAGCATATACTTCTATGTAATCAACACCCTCTTGCTGATGAAAACCTTGCACAACCAACCGTGCTTTGTTTCTGACAATCACCCCTCGATCGTCTTTCTTAAACTTAAATACCCACTAAGTCGGAATAGCTTTCTTGACTCTAGCAGGTTTGTCGATTAAGTCCCAAACACCCAAACGTGCAAATTACTGTAATTCTTCTTGCATAGCTTCTACCCAAGAAGGATCTTTAAGTGCCTTACGAGCCGTTGTTGGCTCAACTTGAGTTAGAAAGCAAGTGAATTTTTCAATATTTACAATTCCCGATGAATGTAAATCAACATATGCACATAATACATTATTATCACTTGACGAAGCAACTTGATGACGTGTACGAACTTCCGAAGAGTAGGATGTTTTCCTGTGGATGATAACCATGAATCCGAAGAGTAGGATTCTCAGGAACAACAACATTATCAAATAAATTAGTATAATGTTCACCAAGATCGGGAGATGAAACATTATCACTATCAAGTTCAATAACTTGATCATTAACCTGCTCATTATCAGAAGAAGTAGATACATTATCAAAAGAATCTAGAAAAGCAACATGAGGTTCCTCAGTTGGAGTTATAGGTGGAGCTTCAACATCATTAGAACTTGAAAATCTTGGAATTGCCAACTGATCTTCAAAGTATGCTCGAACCAGGTCTTCGTCTATTTGTTCAGTCGATGGAGTAAATGAATTAAATAAACTATCATAGTCAAACATCCAGTTGGGACCTTTCCCTTGAGGAGGAGTTGTGTACTTTTGACAGTCCACATGGTACCATTCCTCAACACAACCAGATGTGAAGTTAAAAACCCTTTTCTTTGGAGATGCATATCCCAAGAAATACCCTTCGATAGCTTTTTCTTCAAATTTACCCGCATCTTTCTTCAACATTGTACACGGACACCCAAATGGTTCCAGGTACTTTAAGTTAGGTTTTCGATTATTCAACAACTCATAACTTGTCTTTTTGAGTCTTTTAACGGTTAGAATCCAATTAAGAGTATAGCAAGTTGTATTCACCGCCTCATTCCAGAATTGGACGGGAAGCTTAGAATCGGCGAGCATAGTTCGTGCAGCTTCAATCAAGGTTCGATTCTTACGTTCAATAAAACCATTTTGTTGAGGTACATAAGGTGCACTGTATTCCCGATGAATTCCTTTTTGAAAACAAAAGAAATCTAATACAGTGTTTTTGAATTCAGTACCATTATCACTTCGGATTCTCCTCGCCTTTTGTTTGTATAGTGATTCGATCTTGGTGATAAGGTTTTGTACCAAAACCGGTGTTTGATCTTTCGAACTCATAAATAACACCCATGAGTATCTTGAATAATCATCAGTCACCACAAGACAATACCAATCCCTAGAAATACTCACACGATTCACAGGACCAAACAAATCCATATGAAGTCGTTCAAGAGGAGTATTAATGGAATTCAATAACTTAGAAGGATGTGTCTTCTTCTTCTGCTTGCCCTTTTTGCATGCAATGCAGTGATCGGATAATTTAAAATTCTTCAACGAGACACCTTCCACTAAATCATTAGCCATTAAATAGTTCATCTTTC
Organism: Bidens hawaiensis; assembly: GCF_021521415.1. Taxonomy (NCBI): domain Eukaryota; kingdom Viridiplantae; phylum Streptophyta; class Magnoliopsida; order Asterales; family Asteraceae; genus Bidens; species Bidens hawaiensis. The sequence goes on from NW_027495909.1 coordinate 28,567, forward strand.
TAACATGTATGTGATCCATTCTACGATGCCATAGAATCGAATCTTTTTCGGTTGCTTTCGAGACAAAACATGTTTTGATCGATGTGGATACTTTAGAGCTCATGTTTAAGACATAAATATCATTTGATCGTGGTGATCGCATGACAACCATGTCCTCGGGAATAACGTAACCCGGTTTCAAGATAAGAAATTCTTTGTCAGTAAATATCGTTGTGTACTTTTTATCGCAAATCTGCGATACACTTAATAAGATATGATCCACCTTGTCACAATAATTTACTTTCTCAAAAGTAATGTGACCATTTGAAACTTCACCCTCTTGTGTGATCATGACCCCAGAATTCCCAGCAAATGCCACATAACCCCCATGAATATTTCTCACGTTGGTTAATAGGTCGAGATTCCCAGTGATATGACGAGAACATCCATTATCCATTATCCAGTTTTCACCAGACAGAGTCTTGGATGAACCCTACACACAAAGTAAAGATGATTAGTTCAAAATGGCAGCCCAGGCCTCAGTCTTGGGCACCTTTTGGTTTTCTCTTTGATCATTAAATTTAACAGACTTCAACTGTTGTTCAGCCACTTGTGAATAAGTAACCGGCTTCTTAGACTTTCGTCTTAAGTAAGCTGCTTGAACAATATTTGAATTCGTGTTCCTACAAATTGGCTCATATGGATCAAACTTTGGTTTTACCTGACCATGTGTCTCATTAACATGAATAACCTTCCGAGGATTCACATTAGAGAACATCATACGAGTATCATCAGCATACGAAACAGGTCGTTTCAGAATATCCTTTACCAAAGGAACCTGTTTGGAATGGTCTTTGATAAAAGGATGAAGATTCTGATAGCTCTTCTGACTACAATTTCTCACTACATGACCATGCTGACCGCAAAGAAAACAACTTCGCATGTCTACACAATGATGTTGAGAATTAGTTGGAGCAAATGATGCAGAAGATTTATGATGGCTCACATTTTTTATCATGCTCTTAGCAAAGTCAACAGATAACTCAGATTTCTTTTTCAAGTAAAAATCTAAATTAGAACTGTTTGAAAAACTTTTCAGAGTATCTGTTCCAGTTGACTTTACAAAGTTAATCTTTTTAGCATGTGTTAACACTTGCTTGGCTTTAGTCAATGGATCAGAAGCAACTGATGTTTTTGCTTGAGCATAAAGACGTTCAAGTTCTTGAACTTGTGATGTTTCATTATGAAATACACTCTCAATCAGTTCTGGTTTAATGATACTAATTGGAATGTCTTTCTCAGTAAACATTGTGTCAATTCCTTTCAACTTGAAAACTCTAACGGATGATGGCTTAGAACTAGGAGGATTAATAAACCGCATTAAATCCTCATCATAAATCTTTTGTTTATCTGATTTCTTTGCCTTCATTGTTTTAGGTTTCACAGTTTCTTCCTTTTTCGCTTGAGACTTGAATGAACCATACACAGCTTCCTCAAATTCTTGAGACTCGCAAAGAATGTGATTAGAACTTGGGATGTTCTTATTCTTGTGTATTACCTCAGGTTCAAACACGTCTTCGATAATTACTTTGTCAACATTCTCAACAAAGACTTTGTTACTTTGAACATGTGCTTTTTGAGGAGCAACTTGTGTCTTAACAGTTTCTGTTTTAACTGGTTTAGATTTTTCAGAAATCACAGATTCTTTTTCAATCAAATCCTCTTCTTTTCTAGCAAAAGGATTAATTTTGTAATCATTGTGAAAAGGTGGCGGAATTTCAACAAAACCGATGCCTTTCTTTGAATCCTTTTGTTTACCAGACACTTCAATAATTTCATTCAACAGAAAAGAAGATTTTCTAAATTTTCCCAGTTTGTTCTTCAACTCAAGAACCTCATTCTGAAGTTCGGTTATCTTTGAATAATGTTTCAGGATTTCTTGAAACTTTTGGTCATTAATCGTCATTTTACAGAAAACTCAGCTTTGAGATCGTGGTTAATTGTCGACAATGCTTCAATCTTTTCTCGAGATCTCATTTTAGATTCAAGAGATTGTCGATAAGTATCCTTCAGAGAAGCAATTTCTCTTACAAGATTATCATTGTGATTTTTCAAAGCTTCTAACTTAGGTTTATTAGATTCACAATCAACACATGATACTTTAACAGATGAAGTAGCAGAGATAGAATGACTAACCTCATTGATCTTGGCCATGCAAGCAAATACAGTTGGAGGCTTGTCGCAAGAGTCATCAGAATCAGATCCAGAATCATTATCAGAAGACATCTCACTTCTACTTGCATCTTGATGATCTTTATGTAACCCAAACATAGCCAAATTTGCTTGAGTATCATTACATAGTAACCGTTGTGACCAATCATTTCCATCTGCCAACATTGCTTGTGATGTAGAAGTAGATGGTTTCTTTTCAGCATCATTACCTCGTGGTGTAGAAGAATTTTGATGTTGACTACGAGAACCAGTGTATTCTTTCTTTGGTTTGTCACATTCCTTTGCAAAATGCCCAAATTCTTGACAATTATAGCATTTTACTTTCAACTTGTCGAAACTCAATTTCTTGTTTAAGGCTGGAAGATCTTTTCCAGTTCTCTGCATGAATCTTTTAACTTTACGGACGATCATAGCCATTTTCCACTTTAAATCCATGATTTCCAAATCATCTGGATCTATCTGGTCATAGTCCTCATCAGTTAAATCACTTGTGGCAATCTTACTACTCACCAAGTTTTCATATGAAGACATGAAAGCTGTCAGAAAAGCAAAGTTTTGCTCAGCTTCCTTCATATTAACACTAGGTGGTGAAGCAAATGGATTAGTAGTAGTTGAACTTCCAGAACCACCAGACAATCCAGAACTACCTGCAGATAAAAAACATACTTTTGGATCATTAAACATAGTTGATTCTTTTTCACTTGCAGCTTGAGTAAGAAAAACATTTATTGGAGAGATCATTGAACTAAGAGACATACTTCCACCATAGAAAGCAGGATCTTGACTTTCCTTGGAGGATTTTTGACACTTAAGATCATATTCTCTGGCTTCAATCATTGTAGAAATTCAAGTTCAGTCAAGTCTTCATTCAAGAAATAGTCATTCTCTTTCAAAACCATTAGAAATGTCGAGTAAGAACTTGGAAGCACACTCTTAATAGTGTCAATTTTATTAGTCTCAGAAATTTGCAATTTCATCTTGTCCAGTTCAGCAATTAAATTATTAAACCGTGTAATCATCTCTTCAACGGTTTCTCCCTTCAATAGATTAAAGTTTCGAAACTGAAACTTGAGCATAACTTTCTTACTCTCAGTTGTGTTTCCCATACTTCTCATACGTAGATGTTGAAATAAAGAAGCACATCTCTTTATGCTACCCACTTGATGAAAGATATTTTCGGGAAATGCCATAGTAAGAGTAGAATAAGCTTTTATCTCGATTTCTAAAGCTTTCTTCTCATCTTGTGAGTATTGAGAAACAGCTTTAGGAGTATACCCAATAGTATCATCACCATTCATTGGTGCCATATAAACCTCATCTAGACAATATGAGCAATCAGGGTGAACGGAACCTAAATGAGCACGAAACCGAGGTTCCCATTTAGCAAAATCGCAAAATTTCATCAACCTATGACACTTTGAATGTGAACTTATCTCGGTATCAAGTTGTAACATTTGTTGAATCGACATGTTTTGAGAAGCTAATGCATACATGCCAGCTATTTTTGACAAATTTCAAAAATTTAAGGTTTAAATGTAACGAACTGTGAACAGTTATAGCGAACTGTGAACAGTGAATTAAAGAATCAAATCTTAACGAATATAAGATTGATCAGGCCATGAATCAAGATTGATCTTAACGAATCAATCCAGCGAATTAGATGGTTAACGAAACAAATTCAACAATAAGTCAAACTAACAAATTTACTAACGAATTGGCTAGCGAATTGCTGAGTGTAACCTTAACGAATTAAAAAGTTTTCAGTAACGAATCGCTAAAAACGACTTAGCGAAATAGATAACGAACCAACTACAGTTGATAGCGAATCAAACTATTGCGAATCAGGTTGTTACAACCGTTTGTAACAAACTCTAACACCGAATGTCACGTGGCAAAGGTTGTTATGACACAAATTCCAAGGTATCCACGTGTTACACGAATCCGTTAACACGAATCACTAACAAGTGGCACAAATCAAATATTGATGCGAACTGGTTAACAAATTAGCTAGTACTCATAGCGAATTAACCAGATCAGTTAACGAATCAGAGTGATTTGATAACGAACTAAGAGAATACTCAGCGAACTAGAATCATATTCAAGTCTTCAAACCTTCAAAGAAGATTTCCAGAAATCTGGAAATGAAGAACATGAAACCTAGAAACTCAAATCCGTAATATGCACTCAAATCCTAACCAAATCTCACAAAACAAGTACCATTCAATTCGTCTTTACCACCCGAAGCCAAATCAATTATACTCTTGACCAATTAACCCCGATTACCAGTCCAATTATACCAAAACCAAAACCCTGTTTCGGTTAACACTGAATTCACACCAACATCAATCCGCAACCAAAACATAGTCCAATTCCAATTATCCAAACCTTACACTACCTTAACCGACCTCAAATCCAATCCATACATTCCATAATTCAACCAATTATCCTCAAATTGATCAAAATTCAATCAAACATAACAATAACCATACTAATACCAATTATCAGTCTAATAAACTAAATAAACAATCAAATCAAGCGTAATTGAGCCACGAAAGCTCTGATACCACTTGTTTGAACACGGATCTAATACGCTAACTATAAACAGATCTCAGATCTATATGAATACTATTAATCCTATATCACGGATCTAGCTCATAATTACGTATGATTATATATGTTATATGTTATACGTAATATCAGTATTAGTGTATGTATGTATGAATAATGTTAAGATGAAGATCGAGAGAGATTTGGACAGAGTCTCGTTAATTAACTCTCAAAACTTAAATTAAACGTGAACAGGGTTCACTATAAATAGGAAGATGGAACTGATTCGTTACACAAGCCGTAACGAATCAGCTTCCATTTCGTTACATACACTTAAACGAAATAAATTAGCGAATTGCCTCTTGATTCGTTAAACATCCTTAACGAATCAGAGGGATATAACTTATATATCTAGTTCGCTCAACATCCTTAGCGAACTAGGCTACTATATTAGCGAACTACAAGATAAATAATATTTTATTACATTAAACAAAACGACAAATACGTTAAGGATAAATACAAAGACTCGAGACGCAAAAACCATGCACTAACAGACATTTCAGAATCTCATTTATCACAGGAACCGGTTTTGAATGGTCATTGACAAAAGGATGGAGATTTTGAAATTTCTGTTGACCACAGTTTCTCACAACATGGCCTTGTTGACAGCAAAGAAAACAACTTCGCATGTCTACACGATCAATTTGAGGTTTAATAGTAGCATATGACAAAGAAGGATGATAAATCACATTCTTGGTAAAGTTTTTAGTTTAATCATCGGATGACACTGACTTCGTCTTTAGATAAAAATCAAAATTAGAACAATTAGAAAAACTTTGCAAAGTATCAGTTCCAGTAGATTTTACAAACCGAACTTTCTTAGCTTGTTTTAAAACTTGTTTTGCTTTAATCAAAGGATCAGATGTCATTGATGTTTTAGCTTGAGCATACCGACGTTCAAGATCTTGAATTTTAGAGGTTTCATTGTGAAAAACACTTTCAATCAGTTTTGGTTTAATGATACTAATTGGAATGTCTTTCTCAGTGAACATCATGTCAATCACTTTCAACTTAAACACACGACCAGTTGTTGACTTTAAAATGGTAGGATTGATAAAGCGCATCAAATCCTCATCAGAAACTTTAGGCTTTTCTGGTTTGTTAGTCCTAACTGGTTTAACTTTAACATGGTCTTCTTTTCTCACATGAGGTTTGTAGGTTCCCAGCCGGATCTACACAGGAGTATCTCGTAACACGAGGGTGCGGAATCCCCACATAAAACGATACGAGTGTAAGATATATAATACATTGAGACGATACACAAACACACGTTACAATACTAATAAACACGTTGTATTGCAACACTTCAACACGTGATCTCAAATCACAAAAACACGTTCTGACTTCCAAAAAACTCTTTTTTTTTTCTAAACAAGCCGAAGTTAGTTATATATAGGCCTCGACAACTTCGCCTAACAGACTAGGCGAAGTTGTCTTAACTTCGCTTGGCTACAAGTTCGCTTACATCAGGCGAACTTGTGTGACACCATATCTAAAACCAAAACAACCAATCTAACACGATTACAGACACATACAAAACACTAGATACTGAAGTACTGACATTATGCACCAACAGACTCCCCCTTGGCAATAGCTTCATATCTCTATCTTCATTCTCGTGTCTAGTAATCCCAAAAATCTCGTGTCAGCCGTCTTCAAGCATGAACGCCCTGTCTGACACACACAGAGACCACTCTCTGGTACTTCTTGGTTTCATCTTTCCATGCAAGAATATAGAATATTTTCTTATCGTTTAGCACCTGCAAGTCAGCTTGAGACAAATTTACCAAGTGCATGGGATCATACACGCTCAGAATCTCTTGTTCGTCTTCATCTTCCATAACCGCTTCAGCTGTTTGACTATCAACGTACCACCACTTGAGATTCTTTAAGACATCCTTAGGCATTATCTTCATTGGTACTTCTTTTAAACACTGAACCGGTTTATATTTCATTACCATCCAAGGTTTACCATCAGCTCGCATTCCTCTTTCCTTATCTTCAACCAGCTTCCCTTTCTGCGGCTTTAACAATTCAAACTTCTTCTCTTTCACACTTTCTTTCCACACAATCTTCCCAATTATTCTGGCCATATTATCATCACTTCTATTAATCAACCCCAATTTAGCCAAATCCTTCACCTCACACTCAGGCAAGGTATTCAGACATCTCAACATCCTCTTAAAGTACTGAATCCCATCAAAGCGTTTAATCACAAATAAACTCAACTGCTCATCATACAACTAGCATATAATACCCTTCTTCGACTCAGCATACCCTTTGATATTGTAACTCTTTTTGAACATTGTAGGAACCGCTGGCTTCTTTGTCTTTACAAACCACTGAGCGTAGCCTTCTTTCCATCTCGGCTGCTCTTCCCACTCAGACTCATCTAACATATCCATATCCTGACTCACATTTACCTTATCAACGTCTGGAATATCATGTTCTACACTGTCATCCACAATCTCTCCCTCTTCAATCTCACTATCAATCACAACCTGTTCTCCTATTTTTTCAATCTCCTCAACAGTAACACATCTTCATCACCCACATCATCATCATCTACAATCACATCTTCACCACCGGATCCACCTGCTGTACCAGTTGACTCCCCCTGAGATGTGGAAGTCCCAAGAGTTTGTTCAGTTCTTGGCAACTCACCACCTGCACCTTTCGATGCATTGGGATCATCGTCTCTATCATGACTTTTCTTTGTTCTTAACTCATCGCCCTTGCAGCTCGTCTCCCCTGAGATGCTAAGAACTGCTTTAGAGAATCAAAAAGTTTACCGTGTTCAACAAGGAGGGATAATTGGATCTGATTTTTTGCTACAAGGCGCTGGATAGCTTGTGTCTGGATTAGATTTATTCTCGACTGTTCAGCAACCACCCTTTCAAGAGCCGCTATCTTTTCAGAATCAGATAAGGTAGCATCAAAATCAAACCGCATGTGAGAAACGTCTTGAGCATAAGGTGGAGGTATTCCCAGAAGGACTGGATTATCAGAAGCAGGCTGAACAGTAACCACGGCTGGTAATGTAATAGATAACCCCGCAGTAGCTACCAACGTCGACTCAAAAAATCTTGCAACAACCTCCGATGAAGTAAGAGTAGGAGGTGGCAAGGAAACAATCTCCGGAGCCGAAAACTGAAACGTGGTTGGTGGAATACCAAATGATGATGATGTCACCACGGGAACACTGGAGGTGATCGGTACTGTTACAGTCATCGAAGCCGGAACCATGGTCATACCAGATAACGAGGATGAAGAGAAACGAACCACCCTTGAGCTTTCACCAGCTCCCGAACCCTCACTAGTTCTGGCCCTCTTTGATCGACATATCAACTGGTCTAACTCCTCCTCGAATTCAGATTCACTGTCATCTGAGTCTTTCTTTCTCTTACCATGTATTCTTTCTTGTGTGACCAGAATCTGTCGTGCTTCAGCGATATCGTCAGCGGAGGAGTCAGAGTCGGTTCTCTCAGAATCTGCTACAGACGTAGCTACCATCGAAACATTCACACAAGATGCCTCAGCTTCTGGTGCTTGAACCTCTGCAGCTGGATCAATCTGCTCCATATCAAAAAAACCCTTGGCCAACAAAAGCAGCTTCAAGATCTACCTGTTCCTCTGGAGCTGCAACAGGATCAGCAGGCAAAGCTTGCTGTACCACAGGTGGTGGTTGAGGAACATCAGCCTGTTGCGGTGCCGGGTCCCGAAATTCATCTCCACAAGGAGCAATATAAGCAGGGTTCACCAAATAACCAAACAATGGAGTGTGCCGCGGACGAAGCTCTGGTTTGCTACGTGCGCTTGATGTAACGATTCCGGCTGAATCAGGTATACCCTAACCGGAATATACTATTTATGTGTTATTTAATAATGAATATATGAATTATAATGTGTTTATACGAGTATGTATGATTCACAGTACTGATTATACTCGATTATACAGTTAATCGTATTGGAAATACGATCAACCGATTAACGGTTATTGAAGCCCGAACGAATCGGGGATACATTATAGACGAGATATATAATATATAGTGATGTTTACGAAGTATTAAAGCTTCGGGATAAGTGAATTAAAGCACAGAAAAAGAATTTCGATTTAATGATACGTCGGTACGTTAAACGAAACCTTTAATACCAAACCGAGCAAGAGACAATCGATCAAGCCGAAAAAGATGCGCAATTATTAATAACAGGATGTTTTAAGTTAATAAAAGTCATGGTTTAAGTTTTTAAAGTTTTAAATCGGTTTTATATAAATTTCATTTTTTAGCCGAAAAACTACCGTTTTAACCTCGTTTTAAGCCGAATTAAACGTTTAACCGAAAAATGAACTGAACCAGATTATCCAAAACATTATCCAGATTACAGAAATCTGAATATGTGGTTAGAAATGGAGAGGTGGGTCCCACCCCACCTCACCTTATGTCCGATCGGCACAAAGGAGTTCAACCCCATAGCCTTATTCTTTTTTTTACAAACACAACTCAACAATCTTCATTTCTCTCAAGTTCATAACTTAAAAACCGAGAGTTCTAGCAAGAAAAACAAGGTAATGATCGAGTTATATTCGTTTTCATCTTCGTTTCTTGAGTTTGTTTGCAAGAAAATGAGGTTTCAAAGATGAAAACCGATTCTTGCATGATCAAGTGATGTATACGGGTTATACAATGGATCTTGGTCCAAGAAAGGAGTTAAACGAACCAGAAACGAATTTTTACGGTTAAATCTTTGTTTTTAAAGCATAACCGAAACCATGAAAGAAATGGCTTGATTGTGGATGTGAATTGCTTGGTGTGGTGTTATTGTGCTTGTAGGTGTTGTATCTAGTTGATAGCAAAGGCTAGAAAGCGAGATTCTTGCGATTTGAAGCTAGAAACTCAAGGTAGTTCGGTTTTTGTATGTTGTTGTGTTTTGGGACAGATTTTGATACGTGTAGAGTTAAGTCATAAACTTTTACAGAGGTGTTAGATATATGAAAATATGAGTTCTGTGAATTTTTGGTAATTTTTGGACAAAGGATGAATATTTGGTGAATTTAATGCTCGGTTTTGGCCAAAAATGGTGAAAAATAGTTAAATATCATGAAAAATTCTGGAAAATTCCAGATAAGCTTTTTATAACATGTATAAGTCTCACACAAAATTTTAGGTCAGTTGGAGAAGTCTAAGTAGGCTTTTCGGTTAAACGAGTTCTAGGGTTTTCTAGCTCGGTTTTAGTGAAAATGGCATGTAAAATGAGATTTTGGTTCTGGAAAAATTACAGGGGACTATGAGGATGGCAGGGGCCATCCAGGAAAAATTTGGGAATTTTCTAAGGTTTTTTAGTATTTACGACATATTTGGTGTTTAAATGGTGTTTAAAAATAGATAAATAAATTTTAAATATAAAAATTAATTCTGGAAATATTTTTATAAAATTCCCCACTGTCAAAAAGTGATTTGTGCAAAATTTCAAGATCCGAGTCTAAACGGATAATTATTTGTGCTAAAAAGAAAATAAAAACAAACTTTTAAAGCTTAAAACGCGTAAACCGGTAAAGTTCGCATAAGCGAGCTGACTGGTGTATAAAAACCCTAAAAATGAACTATTATCATATAATTGAGTTAAATAAGTAAAAATGAATCATCCGAAAATAATTCGGATGATTTGAGTAATTTTTACCCGATTTAACAGTTTCCGGTGCATTAAAGACGGAAACGGGTCCCGCGGCCAATCGGGGCGTCTAAACCGAGCTCTAATTTCATGGCTTTAATTAAATTATCGGTCAACCACTATTTTCGGGTCGTGTGTGACCAAACTCATTTTTGAAACGTAAAAACAGATAACCGTGCTAGGCACGCAAAACAAAATATTAGTAATTTTGACTGTTGAACTCTAAACGATATCACAATCTGAGTCCTGAGAAGTGTTTCTGGGTTAACATTGCCCCCGGAACAGTTACAGTACTGGGTTAACGGTGTCCCCAGATGTACCGGTTAACACGGTTAAAGTTATGTTAATAGTGATTGTATAGTAACGAACTTAGGGATCGTATTACAGATCCGGACTATTAGCTGGTGTACTGTGATACCTAGTTGCCTACGATAAGGTGAGTTTCACGAGCCCCTTTTTCTGAATAGTTTTCAAATATTTTCCCGGGGCGGAAAGCATGTTACTAATAAAATGTTTAAGTACATACTGAACGCATGGATTTGCGTGTATTTATAAATATTTGATTATACGGGAATCGTACGGAATGGGTACAGTACTGGGATAACAATGTCCCCAGATGTCCCTAGAAGTGTTTCTGGGTTAACATTGTCCCCGGAATGAGTACTGTACTGGGTTAACAGTGTCCCCAGACAGAGGTTTTGCTTGTGGGCTCAGCATAATTACATCGATACTATTATATTATGATATGGATTTATCATGGTTTATTCAAATTGTGAAACTCACCAACTATTCGTAGTTGACCCGTTTTCTTTACATGCTTTCTAGGTACTCCCAAACTGGAATAAGTGCTACATGCTTGATGATGCGTGCTTTTGTGGAAGCTTAGTGATCATTTTGTATTAAATATGTTAATGTACTATTGGTAAAACTTATGTGCTGTCGCCTAGATGATAACTAAACTCGGAACAATGTAATATGATGTGAATTAATGTAGTGGTGTTTTCTTTATAAGCAATGCTGTTGATATCAGATGTGTCTGTTGCATCCCGTTTACGTTTCCGCTGCGGTTACGGGGTGTTACAGAACTTGGTATCAGAGCCATTGGTTATAAAGAATTAGGATGTCTTTAAAAGATACCTAAAATATAACCAGTAGCTCAAGTATTATAGGATCTGAATATCAACTAATAAATTATAGTGACGAGATCTGGATGAACTTGGATGGACAAGTGAGTTATTATGGTCCGGAACATAATAACAGACTTGTCCACACGAGGGAATTCAGGGGAAGTCACGGGGAACATTAATAGGTAAAATCGGCAACATATGTGTAAGTAAATGATAATATTTTTGTGTGACAAAGTTGTATAAGTATGTGTATATTAATTTAATTATGATTTACATTATGGAAGGAACTATAGGTTTGCTAACTTGTGCACAGGTAAGGATGTCGAGATCACAAAGTCTGTCCGTGGAGGAGGACCCGGTGGAGACCAGTTCCGGGGACTCTAGGAGCTTACGCTTAGCATCCAGCACTGAGCCTAGTGAGACTAGCCGTAGGAGTGCTAGCCTGTCCTTCCCTACTAGGGTTGCCAGATCCCCCACCCCACCCGCACCACAGGTCACCCCTACCCCTCCCAGACCCGGTCCCCGCCTCACGGCGCGGATCAGTGCCCCTTATGTCCCACCTACCTTTACCCCACCCAGACCCACTTACCACAGGGGCGAGTCCTCCCGCCCCCAGCCTGAGCCTGTGCCTCCACCCGTGTGGGGTACCCCTAGGCTGGAGAGGGATGAGCGTCCCTCCACCGAGGCGGCATGGCTCCGAGTGCTCACCGAGCAAATGAATGAGCACACCACCGCCTTGACGGTGGGTATCCAGAGGAGGAATCACTTGGCGGACTGCATACTGGACAGCCAGTATGCGATCGCTCAGCTGAGGAGGGAGGACGCATACTCCCAGTGGATGATTGACCGGATGGAGACACGGATCCGGGGTTTGATGGCGGTGTTGGTGGTGATGGTGGTAGTGATGGTGTGGTTGGTATACCACCATGTTTAGTTTGTTAGGATGGTAGTAGTCAGGGTCCGCTTTTTGATACTCTGTGTAAGCAGTTAGTGGCAATGCTAACATAGAGTGAATCTTGGGTAGTTATAGTACAGCCACTAGCCCATAGGGGGTCTCTTTTTGGGAATACCATTGTAGATACTTTGGTGTATCATTCAAGCACTGACCCATAGAGGGTTATGTCGAAATGATGCCGATGTAGGACTGATGTATGAAAACTTAATCTATGGGCTGATGTTTATGTAATGTGTACTAATGTTTATGTAATATGTACTGATGTTTATTAATGAATGGAATATGTGTTGTGTATCGAGATTGGAATTTGTATTAATTATATGTATTTTTCTTAATGTTGTGTAGAATGGCACCAAAACGATCAGCTCAAATGTCAGAAGTGGATGTGAGCCGTCTGATTGCTCGTCAGTTAGAGGCAGCGATACCGGATATAGTATCGCGCATCGCCGCCAGTATTAATAATACGACCAATCCAGCCCCTGCGAGCAATCAAACGACCACCAATAATGATGGGGAACAAAATGTGAACCCTCCACCGAACGGTAACCCGATTCCGAGTAATGACGCACCGCCTAGGGTGGTCGTTACAGACAGTAATGGCCCTATACCTAGTGTAGAAACGAACCGCACTGAACCGACTCCTGCAACAAAGGGATGTTCAATTAAAGATTTTATGTTGTGCAAGCCCCTAGATTTTAGCGGGTCTGAGGGACCAAATGGGTTGGTTAAGTGGATTGAGAAAATAGAGTCGGTTGTGAACATCAGTAACTGCCCTGAGGATTATGTTGTTAAGTATGCTACCTGCACGTTCACGGACCATGCCTTGACATGGTGGAACACAATAGTGCAGACTCGCGGTCAAGCAGCGACAAACCGCATGACCTGGGCAGAACTCAAGGCCCTTGTGCTGGAACATTTCTGCCCGAAAAACGAACTGCATAAGTTAGAAAACGAATTGTGGAACCTGGAGATGCAGGGGGCAGACCACTTGGGTTATACGAACCGATTTAATGAGTTGTCACGATTGGTGCCATGGTTGGTCACCCCAGAGTCAAAGAGGGTTGAGCGTTATATATGGGGACTAACTCCAGTAGTAAGGAGTATAGTCAACGCTGGGGGACACCAGACGTTTGAGGGTGCGGTGACGCAAGCTGGTATCGTCACATACGATTTCGTGAGGAGTGGGTCACTGAAGGTGGCAGGAGAGTCTGCTGGGGGAAAGCGAGGTACGTATGACAATAGGATCCAGGAGAAGCAACAAAATAAACGTGCTCGGCCCGCTGCCCAGAACTACGCCATGACTAGTTCAGGCGGAAGGCAGGAACCGCAGACAAGGACGTTTCCTAGGTGTGGAAAATGCGGTTACCAGCATGGTAGCGAGTGCAGGGGGGTAGTGTGCCATCGGTGTGGCAGGGATGGGCACTACGTACCGAGATGTAGGGCAAACCTGAACAATCTGAACCGACAACCGCAACCTATCCGTGCGCAGCCATTTAGGACCCAACCAGCCCGACAACAAAACCCACAAGGAAACCAAATGATGACCACCAGCCGTGCTTGCTTTGAATGCGGCGGCACAGATCACTTCAAGAGATACTGTCCTAAACTGAACCAGGGAGGAATTGGGAGGCAAACCGTGGGTCAGGCATCGTCGTCCAATCCGGCGAGAGGCCGAGCATTCGTGATGGGGGCGAACGAAGCACGCCAGGGCCCCAGCGTAGTGACAGGTACATTCCTCGTCTCTGATCATTACGCTTCTGTATTATTTGACACAGGCGCCGATAGAAGTTTTGTCTCTATTAATTTCCTATCGATAGCAAACCTTCCGATTAGTGAAACCATAGAACCTTACACCGTAGAAGTCGCTAACGGTAAAACCATGATAGTTAATCAGATAGTTCGGAATTGCCCTTTTATTCTAAACGATCAATCCTTCCTGATTGACTTATTACCAGTAGAATTAGGTAGTTTTGACGTGATAGTGGGAATGGATTGGTTAGCACGTAACAAAGTAGAAATAAACTGTGAAAGGAAAATCGTCGAGATCCTGGTGTCGGATGACGAAGAGGTGTTAGTGCAAGGAGAGAAGTCGGGCACAATGATATCATTTATATCCCACCTCAAGGTGTTAAAATACATACGCCAGGGATGCGTGGCGTATCTAGCGAACTTGATGGCCACAGATTCCGAGGAGAAACGGGTGGATGATATCCCGGTGGTACGCGAATTTCCACAAGTTTTCCCAGAAGAACTTCCTGGATTACCGCCAACCCGACAGGTCGAATTCAGAATCGATTTAATACCTCAAGCTGGCCCTGTTGCTAAGGCACCCTACCGACTTGCACCGTCCGAGATGCAAGAATTATCTAATCAGTTGCAAGAATTGATGGATAAAGGATTCATACGTCCTAGTCATTCCCCGTGGGGTGCACCTGTATTATTCGTGAAAAAGAAGGACGGGAGCCTTAGAATGTGCATTGATTACAAGGAGTTAAACAAGTTAACAATTAAAAATAGGTACCCTCTTCCCCGAATTGATGATCTGTTTGACCAGCTGCAAGGTGCGAGCTATTTCTCAAAAATCGATCTTAGATCGGGATACCATCAGGTTAGAATTCAGGAAGAAGATATCCCAAAAACCGCATTCCGGACTCGCTACGGCCATTACGAGTTCTTAGTTATGCCTTTCGGGCTAACAAATGCGCCAGCAGTGTTCATGGACCTCATGAATCGAGTCTGTAAACCCTATCTCGACAAATTCGTAATCGTGTTTATTGACGATATTCTGATTTACTCGAAAAGTAAAGAAGAGCACGAGCAACACTTAAGAATAATTTTAGAGCTGCTGAATCAGGAGAAGTTGTATGCAAAATTCTCCAAGTGTAACTTCTGGTTACAAGAAGTGCAATTCCTCGGTCACGTTGTAAACCATCAAGGAATACACGTTGATCCGAGTAAGATTGAAGCAATTAAGAATTGGCAAGCGCCTAAAACGCCAAAGGAAATCCGCCAATTCTTAGGCTTAGCTGGATATTATCGTCGATTCATAGAGAACTTTTCCAGCATCGCCCAACCTTTAACTCTCCTGACTCAAAAGGATCGAAAGTATGAATGGGGAGAAGAGCAGGAGACGGCGTTTCAAACGTTAAAGCAAAAATTGTGTCAAGCGCCGGTTTTAAGTCTCCCCGATGGAGACGATGGTTTTGTTGCGTATTGTGACGCATCGCGTAGAGGGTTAGGATGCGTGTTGATGCAGAATAATAAGGTTATAGCCTATGCTTCCCGTCAGTTAAAAGTACACAAGAAGAATTACACTACTCACGACTTAGAACTGGGAGCGGTTATCTTCGTACTTAAAATCTGGAGACATTATCTCTACGGTACGAAGTGCACCATCTTCACCGATCATAAAAGTTTGCAGCACATATTCGACCAGAAAGAACTGAATATGAGGCAACGAATATGGATCGAGTTGTTAAGCGATTATGACTGTGACATCCGTTATCACCCCGGCAAGGCTAACGTCGTAGCCGATGCCTTGAGTAGGAAAGATCGGGTTAAGCCATTACGAGTGCGGGCGCTGGGGATGATAGTCCAGTCGAACCTTTCGGACCTGATTCGAGTCGCTCAACGTGAGGCGTTGAAAGAGGAACAATTGGAAAAGGAGGGACTTTACGGCAATGAGAAGAATTTCGAACAGCGCGTGGACGAAATTCTCTATTTCAAAAATCGGATTTGGATCCCGACCCTCCATGACCTTTGTGAATTAATCATGGACGAAGCGCATAGATCGAAATATTCCATACATCCGGGATCGGATAAGATGTACAAGGATGTGAAGGAGTTCTACTGGTGGCCGGGTATGAAAAAGGACATAGCAACGTATGTCGGTAAGTGCACGACTTGTGCGAGAGTTAAGGCGGAACACCAGAAACCCTCAGGTATGTTACAACAACCAGAAATTCCCGAATGGAAGTGGGAACAAATCACGATGGATTTTGTGACACATCTTCTTAAAACGTCCCGAGGACATGATGCAATTTGGGTAATCGTGGATCGATTAACCAAATCAGCACATTTTATCCCGATTAGGAATAATTATAACACTGAGAGACTTGCGCAAATTTATATAAATGAAATTGTGTCTCGTCATGGGATACCCATCTCAATCATCTCCGATCGGGATAGCCATTTCACCTCCAAACTTTGGCAAGCTGTGCAAGAAGCGCTGGGAACGCGCATTGATTTAAGCACAGCTTACCACCCACAGACCGATGGTCAGTCTGAAAGGACCATCCAAACCCTGGAGGATTTGCTTCGTGCATGCGTACTGGATTTTAAGGGAAATTGGGATCAACATCTCCCACTCGTTGAATTTTCCTATAATAACAGTTACCATAGCAGTATAAAGGCAGCGCCTTACGAAGCATTGTATGGTCGGAAGTGCCGATCACCACTCTGCTGGACTGAAGTGGACGACACTCAGGTTATTAGATCAGACCTGGTCCAGGAAACGACCAGCAAAATCCTTGAAATTAGGAACAATCTGAAGGCCGCGCGGGATCGGCTGAAGAGTTATGCCGATACCCGTAGAAAACCGTTGTCGTTTGAGAAAGGTGATAAAGTGTATTTGAAAGTATCACCTTGGAAGGGTGTAGTCAGATTTGGAAAGGCGGGGAAGTTAGCCCCGAGATATATTGGACCATTTAATATTACTGCAAAAATCGGTCCCGTAGCATACCGATTAGAACTACCCGATGAACTGACTGGTAAACTAAAATCAAGAAATCATCGGAAACTATACACTTTGGGTTCTGGACGATAAGTTCGGAATCCATATCATTGGAAAATCTGTTTATTTCAGCTAAAAAAGATGTTATTTCATAAAAAGAACTTTTACGTTTGAAAAATATTAATTTTGTGTTTTCGAAAAATAAAAGGTTTTTATTTAAAAAGATTGCAAGCGATTACTTGAAAAATGATTTTTATAAAATTCTTACTGGAAAGTTCTAGCTCGTTAAAACTTATGAACTCAGCTAGCCTTGACCCGTAGGTAACCGAAACCCGAACCCGATAGAACCAAGTATATAAGCGTAGTGCAAGAACAAACTCCACCATTTTCCTTTCATCTCTTCCACACCCACACCCAAGCACCCCAATTCTAGAGAGAGAGTAGTGAGAGAAAGTTATTCAATCCAAAATCCGAGTCCACCAATCTGTTTATTGTTGTTTTTGGTAAGATCTTCTTGAAAATCATACGTTTTTATCATCAAATCCGGCCTCGAATCGAGCAAAAACCCCAACTTTTGTTTCAAGTGTGTTCTTGGTCAAAAATCGTCATTTTTGGTGTCAAAAAGCATACTTTTGTTGTTATAAACGTTAGGAATCAATAGCCCTATGGATTCCGAGCATTTCCATGTATAAAACATTGATTTTGGGCGAAAAATCATGAAAATCGTCAAAATCCCGTAGGTTTCTCCGTCATCCGGCTTGAAGGAGTCGAATAGGTCTATTCGGTCGAATAGACCAATCGAACCTGACCATTCGGTCGAACCATCTCCTATTCGGTCGAACAAGAGACCATTCGGTCGAACCAGTGGGCAAACGAACAGACTAACCGGATCAGAATATACATTCGATCGAATATGATTGTATTCGACCGAATGTACATCCTACTCGACCGAACGAGTCCTCAATCGACTGAACGTGTTCTTCCCAGCCCCTTTGACCGAACCAGTACCATATTCGATCGAACAGGTGGCAGATTCGATCGAACCTGCCCTTATTCGACCGAATGTGCCAGAATCAGCTTGTTTCAACTTTAAAACTTGGTTTTTGCTCGAGGTCGCGTAGGCTTATACTCTTAGACTTAAAGCGTGTTGTTAACCTATTATGTCCTTGTCTAGACTTAGAGGATCGACGTTTGGCAGCACTCGACCACCCTAGCAACCATACTTAGCCAACAAGGTGAGTTCATAGCCCCCTTTTTCTTTTAAGCTTTTCAAATCATTGGGATGGAAACATGGTAACTGTACACGTTTTGACAAAACTCATTTATTCAAACATTCTTTATCATAAACATTCTTGGCAAATCTTTTGCAAACTATGAATATTGGGGAAAACAAGTAATCATGGCAGGTTACTCATACCTTAACTTTCTCGGAAGTTGTGTATGTCTAATCAATTATTCAGGAGTAAACATGGGAATCATTGATCGCTTAGGGAACATTGGACTTTGGAAATCAATGTCATATGCCCGTTATACATTATCATGAAAACACATCATTCATTGGTCAGTCTAGTGGTTGTGTGAACATAGGCAGTTTAGGTCACACTAGTGCATGTGTTTGGTCTCCAAGTGGTCGATTGGTAGACAGGCCGTCACTAGATGTGGGATTCTAAAGTGTTCGATTTAGAATACACATGACCTAGGGGGTTCTTAAAGTGTTCGATTAAGAATCCGAAGAATTTCCTAAGTGATCGATTAGGAATCCAAGAGATACTAAAGTGGACGCTTTCGAATTCTCTTATGGTATCCAAAGTGATCGATTTGGGTTACCATCATGGAAATCAAGTAGCATCGTGTGGTCTTGTGTGGGTTGTTGTCAGGTCTCGTGTGATCATTATGCATTATCATCATTATCATCAAGACATGGTTACATATGATTCTTTGGTATCTTTATACATATAACCTTGATATCATTACACCTGTATACATGGGAACAATACATGGGATCATATTACATAACTCTTGCAGTCTTGTGTAAGGCTTATCACTACATTATTAGTTGACCTATCTTTATACCTTGGATTTACAAATGTAAACAAGCTTAGCAGAGTAGGTTGTAGGAATGGAGGGTTAGCCGATGGTACACCCTATACATAAACCCCTACAACCTAGTCTGGTACGCTTGTCTTGTCTTACAAACCTTTTCAAAACCGGGCTTTATACCCAAGCATGGTAGGATAAGTTGTGGGAGCGGTGGGTTAGCCGATGGTACACCCTATACATAAACCCCTACAACTTAGTCTAGTATGCTTGTGTATAATCCCTTTTTCCTTAAACCTATGAATTCACTCATCTACTTTATGTAGTTGACATTTTCGTTACATGTTTTCAGGAAATGAAGCAGGAAGTAGCAAATAGCTGATAGAGGCCTTAGATGGAAGACATTTAGGATTGATGTTAGCTTTATCTGTTGTAATGGAACGAATTTGCTACCTGTTGTATTGTTGTAATGTTGACATGTTTTAAGTTTATGCATTTAGACTTTTTAATCTATTGTGCTCTATCAATCACGACCCCGTCGCCACACCTCGGTTTTTCCGCCAATTACGACCGGGGTGTGACATTATACGAGTATGTATGATTCATAGTACGGATTATACTCGATTATACAGTTAATCGTATTGGAAATACGATCAACCGATTAACGGTTATTGAAGCCCGAACGAATCGGGGATACATTATAGACGAGATATATAATATATATTGATGTTTACGAAGTATTAAAGCTTCGGGGTAAGTGAATTAAAGCACAGAAAAAGAATTTCGATTTAATGATACGTCGGTACGTTAAACGAAACCTTTAATACCAAACCGAGCAAGAGACAATCGATCAAGCCGAAAAAGATGCGCAATTATTAATAACAGGATGTTTTAAGTTAATAAAAGTCATGGTTTAAGTTTTTAAAGTTTCAAATCGGTTTTATATAAATTTCATTTTTTAGCCGAAAAACTACCGTTTTAACCTCGTTTTAAGCCGAATTAAACGTTTAACCGAAATACGAACTGAACCAGATTATCCAAAACATTATCCAGATTACAGAAATCTGAATATGTGGTTAGAAATGAAGAGGTGGGTCCCACCCCACCGCACCTTATGTCCGATCGGCACAAAGGGGTTCAACCCCATAGCCTTATTCTTTTTTTTACAAACACAACTCAACAATCTTCATTTCTCTCAAGTTCATAACCTAAAAACCGAGAGTTCTAGCAAGAAAAACAAGGTAATGATCGAGTTATATTCGTTTTCATCTTCGTTTCTTGAGTTTGTTTGCAAGAAAATGAGGTTTCAAAGATGAAAACCGATTCTTGCATGATCAAGTGATGTATACGGGTTATACAAGGGATCTTGGTCCAAGAAAGGAGTTAAACGAACCAGAAACGAATTTTTACGGTTAAATCTTTGTTTTTAAAGCATAACCGAAACCATGAAAGAAATGGCTTGATTGTGGATGTGACTTGCTTGGTGTGGTGTTATTGTGCTTGTAGGTGTTGTATCTAGTTGATAGCAAAGGCTAGAAAGCGAGATTCTTGCGATTTGAAGCTAGAAACTCAAGGTAGTTCGGTTTTTGTATGTTGTTGTGTTTTGGGACAGATTTTGATACGTGTAGAGTTAAGTCATAAACTTTTACAGAGGTGTTAGATATATGAAAATATGAGTTCTGTGAATTTTTGGTAATTTTTGGACAAAGGATGAATATTTGGTGAATTTAATGCTCGGTTTTGGCCAAAAATGGTGAAAAATAGTTAAATATCATGACAAATTCTGTAAAATTCCAGATAAGCTTTTTATAACATGTATAAGTCTCACACAAAATTTGAGGTCAGTTGGAGAAGTCTAAGTAGGCTTTTTGGTTAAACGAGTTCTAGGGTTTTCTAGCTCGGTTTTAGTGAAAATGGCATGTAAAATGAGATTTTGGTTCTGGAAAAATTACAGGGGGCTCTGTGGATGGCAGGGGTCATCCAGGAAAAATTTGGGATTTTTCTAAGGTCGTTTAATATTTACGACATATTTGGTGTTTAAATGGTGTTTAAAAATAGATAAATAAATTTTAAATTTAAAAATTAATTCTGGAAATATTTTTATTAAATTCCCCACTGTCAAAAAGTGATTTGTGCAAAATTTCAAGATCCGAGTCTAAACGGATAATTATTTGTGCTAAAAAGAAAATAAAAACAAACTTTTAAAGCTTAAAACGCGTAAACCGGTAAAGTTCGCATAAGCGAGCTGACTGGTGTATAAAAACCCTAAAAATGAACTATTATCATACAATTGAGTTAAATAAGTAAAAATGAATCATCCGAAAATAATTCGGATGATTTGATTAATTTTTACCCGATTTAACAGTTTCCGGTGCATTAAAGACGGAAACGGGTCCCGCGACCAATCGGGGCGTCTAAACCGAGCTCTAATTTCCTGTCTTTAATTAAATTATCGGTCAACCACTATTTTCGGGTCGTGTGTGACCAAACTCATTTTTGAAACGTAAAAACAGATAACCGTGCTAGGCACGCAAAACAAACTATTAGTAATTTTGACTGTTGAACTCTAAACGATATCACAATCTGAGTCCTGAGAAGTGTTTCTGGGTTAACATTGTCCCCGGAACGGTTACAGTACTGGGTTAACGGTGTCCCCAGATGTACCGGTTAACATGGTTAAAGTTATGTTAATAGTGATTGTATAGTAACGAACTTAGGGATCGTATTACAGATCCGGACTATTAGCTGGTGTACTGTGATACCTAATTGCCTACGATAAGGTGAGTTTCACGAGCCCCTTTTTCTGAATAGTTTTCAAATATTTTCCCGGGGCGGAAAGCATGTTACTAATAAAATGTTTAAGTACATACTGAACGCATGGATTTGCGTGTATTTATAAATATTTGATTATACGGGAATCGTACGGAATGGGTACAGTACTGGGTTAACAGTGTCCCCAGATGTCCCTAGAAGTGTTTCTGGGTTAACATTGTCCCCGGAATGAGTACTGTACTGGGTTAACAGTGTCCCCAGACAGAGGTTTTGCTTGTGGGCTCAGCATAATTACATCGATACTATTATATTATGATATGGATTTATCATGGTTTATTCAAATTGTGAAACTCACCAACTATTCGTAGTTGACCCGTTTTCTTTACATGCTTTCTAGGTACTCCCAAACTGGAATAAGTGCTACATGCTTGATGATGCGTGCTTTTGTGGAAGCTTAGTGATCATTTTGTATTAAATATGTTAATGTACTATTGGTAAAACTTATGTGCTGTCGCCTAGACGATAACTAAACTCGGAACAATGTAATATGATGTGAATTATGTAGGTTCCTGGACGGATCGTACACGGGATGTCTCTAACAACGCAGGTGCGGAATCCCTGCGTAGGTAGATACGAGTGTAGAGTATGTAGAGATCGAACACACAAGCAATAAACCAACCACGTTATATTGATAACAAACACGTGACCCGAGGTCACTGTTACAGACTATGACACGTAACTCGGTTACTGAAAACTGAAACGAAAACCCTAAACGAACAACACGTAATCTGTTCTGCTGAACAGTATTTAAACACGACAACTTCGCCACAGGCGAAGTTGTCAATAACTTCGCTGATTCAACAAGTTCGCCATAGCGAACTTGTTGACAACTTCGCGCATTACAAAACAAACATAAACAAAACATAATTACATTACAGACTCGATTACAAATGCTAGACTATGAACTACTGACATACATGAACCAACAGACTCCCCCTTGGCAGTAGCTTCATATCTTGATCTTCAAATCTTGAGTCTTGTAATCTTTACCTCTACGCGTGCGCCCCTTCTCTCACACATACCGACACTACCCTTTGATATTTCCTAGCTTGATCCTTCCAAGCAGGAATGTAGAAGATCTTCTTCTCGTTGAGCACTTTCAAATCATCCTTCGATAGATTAACAAGATGCATCGGGTCGTACACCCGAAGTACTTCTTGTTCATCCTCATCTTCCATTACCGCCTCAGCTGTCTCACAATCCACGTACCACCATTTTAAATCTTTTAGGACGTTCTTGGGCATAACTTTCATCGGTACTTCCTTCAAATGACGGACTGGTTTATACTTCATTACCATCCAAGGTTTGCCGTCAGCCCTCATTCCACGATCTTTGTCTTCTATCAACTTTCCTTTTTGAGGCTTTAGCAGTTCAAACTTTTTGTCTTTAATGGCTTCTTTCCAGACGATCTTCCCAATGATTCTTGCCATATCATCATTACTTCTATTGATCAGCCCCAATCTCGCTAAATCTCTCACCTCACATTCTGGTAAGGAATTCAGAGATCTCAACAATCTCTTAAAGTACTGAATGCCGTCGTACCGTTTGATCACAAATAGTTTCAGTTCTTTGTCGTACAACCAGCATATGATTCCTTTCTTTGACTCTGCATAGCCCTTTATATTATAAGTCTTTCTGAACATCGTTGGCACTGCAGGCTTCTTGGTTTTAACAAACCACTGAGCACAGCCTTCTTTCCAGTTCGGCTGCTCCTCCCATACTGTATCTTCTATCACACTCTCATCCCCCAATTCTGATCTCTCAACAGCTGGAATCTCATGTTCCACTGACTCATCTACAATCTCACCTTCTTCTAATACATCTTCCACATTAATCTGTTCTCCAATCCTCTCAATCTCATCCATAGGCAACACGTCATCATCATCCATCAACTCATCGTCCTCCTCCTCATCCAACTCCTTCAACGCATCAATAACGTCTTCAACATCAGCGTCGTCATCCACAACTACAACATCATCACCATCTGCATTTGTAGACTCCCCCTCAGTTGTGGAAGCTCCAAGAGCCTGAGAGGTTCTTGGCAGCTCACCACCTGCACCTGAAGGTGCATTGGGATCATCGTCATGATCTTCTCGTCTTTTCGTTCTCAACTCATCGCCCCTACACGTCTTCTCCCCCTGAGATGCCAAGTAATCCTTGAAGGCATCTATTATTCGTCCATGTTCAACCAGGAGGGCAGCTTGTAGTCGATTGGATTCCACTAGGCGGTCAATAGTCTTTGACTGTTCAGCAACAATCCGCTCTAGCGAAAGAATCCTCTCGGTATCTGAAGTAGGCAATGGAGTTGGTGGAACATCAGCAGAAGTGACCGCAGGTGGTACACTTGGTAACCCTGCAGTAGAGGTGATTGTCGACTCCACAAACCGTGCAACTACCACCGGTGGATTAAGCGGTTGAGGTGGTAGGGACACAATTGTTGGTGCCGACGTCTCGATCGCTGAAACCTGTGCAGTAGTAGGAATAAGAGACATACCAGATAAGGCAGGTGGAGCAAAACGTACTAGTCTTGAAGATTCTCCAGCTCCCGAACCTATCCCTCTCTGTTCTCTTCTTGAGCGTCTTAGCACAATCTGTACTGCCTCCTCTTCATCCACTTCATCCTCATCCTCCCCCACAGTTCTCGGCCTCTTTCCCGTAGTCCGTTCACGAGACACCATAAGTCTTCTTGCCTCAGCAAACGTCTCGTCTAGATCAGAGTCAGCTACCGAAGTAGCTGCTCTGGTAACATCCATAAACTGAGGACCCGAGACATCCATATCAAACAAACCATGTCCACTAAAAGCAGCATCTAGATCAACGTTTTCAGCAGTGGACACAGCCTGAGATATAGTAGCTGGCACAGCAGCAGAAGATACAACAGGCGCAGCTGATACAGCATGAGGTGCTGCCGCCTGATGTGGTTGCGGATCCCTGAACTCGTCCCCTCCTGCAGGAACATACTCCGGGTTAATGAGATACCCGAAAAGTGGAGTATGCCTGGGACGCCGCTCAGGGTTGCTTCGAGTGCTCGACGTTCTGCACTGAGCAAAGATACGTTTTGTTACGCACTCAACGTATCTGATAGGGCGTCTTTGCGGTACAGACGGAGCGACATGATTGATAATCATTTGTAGGAACCGAGGATACATAATAAAACGCTCGCGCGCCGTCGCCCGTCTCTGACGATCAATCTCGTAAAAGATTAGCTGACTAAACGAATATCTGCGGTTGTAAGTCAGCGCAATCATAGCCGATTGCATCGTCGCACCCATCCCATCTGTTCCTGCCTTTCTGCCGGACATGCATACTATCAACACATGCATCAAAAAGCGCCATTGATCCAGCAGAAAGCCTTTCCTCCTCTGCGAGTCCCCCAGCTGACCCGAATAACCCATCCTTAAGTAAGCTCCGTCACGGAAAGGAGCTACGAATTCCGTTGGGTCGTCTCTCGTTTCATCACCGAACTGCAGAGCCAACCGTATGTCTTCCGAGGAAAACTGTATGTCTTGACCATTGACAGTTGCTCGCATCACTGGAGGCTCAGGTCTGCAATCATAATACACCGTCTGCCAGAAATCTTGAATGTTGGGCAGAGATATGGGTAGTGTATTAGTGATCGCGTGAAAAACTCGTGATCGTTGGAGAAATGTGATAATCTCCCTATAGTCTTCAACGCCTCGTGCGTCTGGATCCAAAGTGATGTATTGGTTATGGGCTGGGAAGAATTGTCGTTGCTCATCACCATCATCACCTCCAGTACCTCCAACAGCAGCCATATCTGCACAAAACAAATCAAGTTAGAGACCATATAATCATCTCACAAGTTCGCTGTGTACCATATGCGAAGTTGTGATGTACAGGCGAATTTAAAGTTGAGGCGAAGTTGGGAACAACTTCGCTTCATCTGTAAGTTCGTCTATAAACTTATAAAAATTTGAAATAGGCAAAGTTGTGTTCAAGGCGAAGTTATGGATAACTTCGCCATAGGCGAAATTAAGCTTCAAGCGAAGTTGTGGATAACTTCGCTGAAGGCGAACTTAAGCCACTGGCGAAGTTGAGAATAACTTCGCGTAAACCTTAACTTCGCCTGAATCTGAAACGGCGACTGTTCAGATTCAAACAAGGTTTATCCGATGTTTCGGACCGATTTAACGATCTAACAATGAAGTCCAACATATTTCAATGGTGTTAGGACGAAAAGGTTGTCCATGAACACGTAACGTGAGGTCGGAAAACTTGGTTTCTAAGGTTCGACGACCCGAGGTCTCGAACCGGGTAAAACCATAACGAGAAAGATAGGATAATATTGACTACACATACCACTAGTATAGTAGAAACAAGGAACACAAGATCGAAATCGAAAGTGAAGAATAAGATCCGGATGTATTGGTTATTCGAACAAGTTCGCTGGTAATTCGAGAAAAAAATGATACAGTTTACTGTTTACAATCCCTTATATAGGGCAGAGTTGGTTCAGGCGAAGTTACGCTTAACTTCGCCAAGGCGAAGTTAAGCACAACTTCGCTGAATTCAACAACTTCGCCCGTAATTTTCAAAATCAGCCCTTTAAGTTTGAATAATCCTGAATTTAACCTTAGAAATTACCAAAAAGAGTTAAACAAATATGATCAAGATCTAGTAACCAACAATAAAATGATATAACTACAAAAAACAAAAAAAATCTTAGAAAAATTTTAACGAAATAAGGGATCAAATTTCAGTCTAGTCAGGGACCACTACGTTTTAGAAAAGATCCTAACAGGAATCATACTAACGATGTGACTGTCACTTAGATCCGTGTTTGGCTGTATTATGACATAGAGACACAGGTTGTAAGCATGTAAATAACGTAAATGGTTTTCATCGTTTCTGTGATACGGATTAAGGTTCAGTTAAGCTCAAAAGTTTAAGTTGGCAACATCCCAGAGATAATGATGTCTTCTATCTATTCTCAAAGCGTATTTGGCTATACCCAAGTCACCCCGAATTGACTTCGACCCATAGTGTCTGATTAACTTGTATATACTCGTTGACTGCTTCCCGTTCTTTTCTTACTCCAGACATGAGAAGTCTTGATTGTTACTATGTCTCATAAGTACTAAAGATATACACACATTTTTTTTTTTTTTTTTTTTTTTAAAGCAATCATTCTTATTGACTTCGGAGTATTAAACTACTGCAAGTCCCGAATCTGGATCACTGTAGTGTCTTGAAATGCTTTCTTCACGGGAATCAGATCACTCACGGGCTCGTGTATGACTGGGTAGTCGCTTTTCTGCCTATCATTCGGAAAGATATGTGTGAAGACATTCAAAACTCTTAAGGAGTTTCCACGTAAATTCGAGTAGTTTAAGTTAGTATCACATACACTTTTACGCACCATAAAAATTACCACGACATACAATGACTGTTCTAAAGCCTTTTAAGCCTAATAACTTCACTAGTTAAGCACACACGATCAGTATATATATCATTTTCCAAGGTTGGATCAATTTTCTGTTAAACACAGCATAGAACTTCATACGAAGTAACAGACTTGAAAATTAATTTCATTTCCCTTAAAAAAACTTTAAATTCAATCGCCCCAATCACGTCAAAGTCGTCAGGTAAACGGCTATCCTGAAGATCCAATGGATCAACTGGACCGACCACATACAAGTATGTGTCCTTCTTACTAAGTATGACCGACTAATTTTCAGCAACTGAAAGAACACACGTCATAGCTGCACCGGTCACTTTCAGTCTTCCGGTTAATGGCTATCCTCATTCTCTAAGTTGAAACGAGGACCAAAACATATCCTAGGATATGTCCATCAAACTGAGGTAACCGACTAATTTTAAGCAAAAATGACCCATGTTTGTTTTTTTTTTTTTTTTTTTTTTTTTTTTTTTTTTTTTTTAGCAAAGACATGGTTACTCGGGATTGATCATCCCGTTTAGCTCAATTAGGTTTTGAAATCTGGATTTATCAAACGCTTTTGTAAACAAGTCAGCAAAATTTTCAAGTGTATCAACTTTTTCGATCTTTATCAGTTTCTTCTCAGCACAATCCCGTATGAAGTGATGACGAATGTCAATATGCTTAGTTTTACTGTGCTTCACGGGATTGTTAATTACTGAGATGGCGGCAGTGTTATCAATTAAAATAGGAGTAAGTAAGAAATTCAGACCATAGTCGCGCAATTGTTGCTGAATCCACAAAACCTGAGAGCAGCAGTTGGATGCTGCCATGTATTCAGCTTCGCATGTTGAAATCGCAACTGATGTCTGTTTCTTGCACTGCCAGGAAACTAATCTTCCTCCAAGAAACTGACAGCCTCCTGTTGTTGACTTCCGACTCTGATTACAGCCACCATAATCAGAATCTGTATACGCCACCAGTTCAACGTCTCCTCCCTTTGGGTACCACAACCCTAGTTTCGGCTTGCCCTTAAGATACCGCAAAATCCTCTTCACACCTTTCATGTGAGATTCCTTTGGGTTTGCCTGAAAACGAGCACAAAGACAAACAGAAAACATTATATCGGGCCTAGAAGCAGTTAAATACATTAATGAACCTATTATCGCCCGATAAAGAGTAGGGTCCACATCTGCGTCACCATCTGATTCAGCGCCCAATTTGTGATTGACGCAGATTGGGGTGTCATATGGAGAACTGTCCTCCATCTTGAATCTCTTCAGCACATCATGAACATACTTTGTTTGATGAATGAACATCCCATCCTTCTTCTGATCAACCTGCAATCCTAGAAAGAAGGTTAGTTCACCCATAGCACTCATCTCGAATCGTTTCTTCATGACAGCCTCAAAATCCTGACACATGGATACTCTTGATGCAGCAAAAATGATATCATCCACGTAGACTTGAACCAGTAAGAAGTCACATCCTTCTCTCTTCACAAACAGCGTACTGTCAATCAATCCCCTTTCAAAACCATTTTCCAGCAAGTAGTCCGATAACGTTGAATACCAGGCACGAGGTGCCTGATGTAACCCATATAACGCCTTGCTCAACCTGTATACGTGATCCGGAAAGTCTGGGTCAGGAAAACCCGGAGGTTGCTCAACAAACACAACCTCATCAACTTTCCCGTTAAGAAACGCGCTCTTCACATCCAACTGAAACACCTTCATCTTTTTAGATGCAGCAAACGCCAAAAACAATCGAATCGCTTCTAACCGGGCAACAGGAGCGGAAACCTCATTGTAGTCAATACCCTCTTGTTGATTAAAACCTTTAACAACCAGCCTCGCCTTATTTCTCACGATAATCCCCTTTTCATCCCTCTTACACTTGAACACCCATTTCGTGCCTATAGCATGCACATTCTTTGGTTTCTCAACCAAAGTCCAAACTTCCATTTTTTTTGAACTGAGCCAACTCTTCTTGCATGGCTTCGACCCACGAGCTGTCCTTTAAAGCCATTTGATAATTCTTTGGTTCAATTTGGCTTATAAAGCAGGAGTACAAACATTCATTCATTATACCTGTTTCTTTTATACTTGAATAAACACAGGTGTGCTCATTCAGGCTACTTCTGGTTTGTACACCAGAGGACACATCACCTATAACATTCTCCAATGGGTGATCTTTGTGAATTCTCGTGGTCGGAACAGCACCGACATGCAAATTGTCTACCAAGTTTGAAGAGATCTCATCTATGGTAGTTTCAGGCTGAGAGTGAAAAGGATTAATAAACTCATCTTCAGTTGAGGCCGCAGGGGTATCGATAGGATTTGATGTGGAAGGCTGAGATTTTTCTGTCATCTGATGTTGCACTACCTCCTCTTCCTCATCAAAAATCATCTTCGTCACTGCTCTTTCGTCTTCTTCAGAAATTTCCAAAGTAGGTACGTTAAACGACTTAAAAAGTTTAACATAGTCAAACAGCTCAGCAGGTCCATTGCTTGGTTTTGGCGGTTGGTAACTAGTAATGTCGGTGTTACAAACCACCTCCACCTTGCAAGTTGTCGTATTGAAGACCCGTCTGTTGGGAGTCCCAACAACATAACCGACTAGGATTCCCTCATCGGCTACTTCACCAAATTTCGAGTTAGTCTTCAAAATCGAACAAGGAGACCCAAAAGGTTCAAGACCGCACAAGTTGGGCTTCCTTCCGTGCATAAGCTCGTAACAAGTTTTTCCAAGTCTCTTAACGGTTAACACCCGATTCAGAACATAGCAGGCTGTAGCAACTGCTTCAGCCCAGAACATCACAGGAAGCTTTGAGTCTGCCAGCATAGTTCTGGCTCCTTCAATCAACGTTCGGTTCTTCCTTTCAGCTACTCCGTTCTGTTGTGGAGTATACGGAGCGCTGTATTGATGCTCAATACCCTTCTGAAGACAAAAGATTTCCATCTCAAAGTTCTTGAACTCTGTCCCATTGTCGCTTCTGATGAATTTAACTGATTTACTCATGACGTTCTCGACTTTTGTAATTAGATTCTTCACCATCTGAGTCGTCTCGTCTTTCGTTTTCAGAAAATATACCCACGAGTATCGTGAGTAGTCATCAGTTATCACCAAGCAGTAAGAAGTACCACCTAGACTTTGTACATTCACCGGACCAAAGAGATCCATATGAAGTAGTTCTAGAGTACCAGCAATTGAGTTGATCGTCTTGGTGAGATGGCTTTTCTTGTGTTGTTTTCCCTTCTTGCACGCAATGCATTTATCTTCAAAGTTAAAACTCTTTAAGGGAACACCCATCACAAGCCCATTTTTGACAATGAAGTTCATCTTACGAAGATGAATATGTCCCATTCTCCTGTGCCATAATTCTGATTCTGATTCGCTTGCCTTTGTCATTAAACAGGATTCTCCGGTGGCCATTTCAGTAGACCTCATATCCATCACGTATGTATTCGTTTCACGTGGAGCTTTCATTACTATCCATTCTTCTGGTATATGAAAACCAGGCTTCAATACAATCGCTTCATTCTTAGTGAAATGGACAGTGTATTCTTTATCACAGATCTGCGACACACTCAGCAGATTGTGCTTTAATTCCTCCACAAAATTTACGTTTTCAAGTGTCATTCTCCCATTCGACACAGTTCCTCTACCGGTAATCCTTCCTCCGCTTTCACCAGCAAAACTAACTCTAGCTCCCTGAACAGGTTTTAAGTCTTGCAACAAGTGTTTGTTGCCTGTCATGTGCCTGGAACAGCCGCTATCTACAATCCAAAGATTGTTTGCAGCCCTGTTCAACTGTTCCTGCACAATAAAACAAAGAGTTAGAATCTTGGGACCCAAGACCAATTGGTCTTGGATCGATACGTCCCGTACCCTGGCTTTCTCAAGTTAGAGACTCGATAATTTCTGTAAGTCCTGTTAGGGTATCTCCTTGCAGATTGGGTGTAATGCCTTCCAAACCTTTGAGAATTGAAAGTGTTATATCTTGAGGTTTGGTTGTAAAAATGAGGTTGGTTTTTATGAAAACTTGAATTCGTTATATTTTGGCATTTTTTAAAGTTTTCATTTTTAGCAGGAACAAAATGACGCTTATTCTCATTTTTATTTGTCTTTACATCTCTAAATCTCGGTTTCAAAGGGCAATCTGCAACTAGATGTCCTAACTTGTTACATCTAAAGCAACATCGACTCTCCATTTTCTTGTCAAATGTTGGTTTGGATGTAGAGGCAGTGTTACCAGCCGTTCGTCTCACATAAGGTGGGACGTACGGATTGAGTGGAGAACTCTTTTTAGAAACTTCATTTTTATCTCCATCGGTGGGTAAACCTACCTTCTCTTTTGTCTGACCAGATTCGGACAACTTATCCGAATCTGATGAGACTGGACTTGAAACAGAAATATTCACACTAGAAACAGGCGAACTTGTTTCGCCACAGTTAACACTTGATTCAACACTTGTAATCTTGATAGGAGTTGTCTGAGAAACCTCGAAATCAACAGATTTCTGAACACTTGGATTATAAGTATAGTTGTGGTTAAAGGGTGGTGGAACTTCGTGATATCCGATTCCTCCCCTCTTTGCAGAGGTACCTGGATCACTCACGAGGTGATCAAGGATGGCCGAGGAATTCCTGAACTGCTCAAGTTTGCGGTTCAGTTCCACCACCTTTACCTGGTGGTCAGCAATCTGTTTATCCCGATCAGCAATCACTTTAGTTTTTTCCTCCAAAACTTCATAACTAAGATCAATTATTTCAATTTTCTCAGCAAGTTTAATTTTTAAGCTTTGAACGTCTTTTTCACATGCTTTTATTTTAATTTTATAACTCGTTTCTCTTGCTTTCGTAAAATGGTGATCTTCTTTAATAGTTTTAAAGTCAGCATCTAAATGGACATACTGATCAGTTATTGTTTTAAGTTGCTCAGACAAATTCTCACAACTAGTACAAATAATTTTAGGACTTACCTCGGAGCGATTATCTTTGTCATTTGCCATGAAAGCGGTTTCTTCTTCATTTGCTTTCTCAATTTCTTCAACCTTCTCACATTCTTCAGCTTCAGACTCAGCCATGTTTGCTTGCTCACCAGAACCACTTGAGCGTTGATTCCAGTTGTACTCTCCTGCCTCTCTGGTCAACATGGCATTTATCTCTCTGTTAACTCCTGAGTGTTGTGTAGGTCGACCTTGTCCTCGTTCAACCCTCTCATTTCTGCATTCCTTGGCAAAGTGCCCGTACTGTTGACAATTATAGCACCTTACTTTGGACTTGTCGAACCCGGGCCGACCACCAACAAACTTTCTCCCCGTCTTATTCATGAAACGCTTGACTCTCCTCACTATCATGGCCATTTGCCATTGCAAATCCATCTCCTCCAGATCATCAGCATCGATCTGGTCATAATCCTCATCCAGAACAGCAGGGTCCACAATCTTCCCCTGGATGTAGTTTTCATAGGAAGCAATAAATGATGCATAGACTGCAAACTGCTCTTCAGCAGATTTTACACTCATAGGCATCTTGGAATAACTATTGCTAGATGCATTTGCAGAAAAACTACTTGTGGATGCTTGAGGCTTTGAAGTACTAGATCCTCCAGCAACGAAACATACATCACCATTCGTGTTTACAGAAACGTTTCCTTCATGAGACGAGTCAGAGCCTGACTCCCCTTTAGAGTAATAAGCAGCAGATTCAGGCCTTGAACTTGAGCCTGAGTTGACCTTTGCACCATACATACCAGGGTCTTGTATCTGATCTGTAGGTGTTTCTTTTCGAACCATATTAAGCTCATAAGTTCTGAGCTTGTTCACTGCCGTTTCAAGATCATAATTAGGAAAGTCTCTGTCTTCCCTCATAAGAACGGTGTACATTTCCCACTTCGGTGGAAGAGCATCGAGAAGTTTTTCAACGATCTCTTCTTCTCGGTAAGCAATCGAATAATTGCTAAGCTCTGTCATTAGATGATAGTATCTGGTGATAATATCATCCAGCGATTCGTTCTTCAAAAATTTGAAGACGGAGAACTGGGTCTTCAAAAGTTTTACCTTCGATGCACGGATACCCACATTCCCCTCGAATCTATTTTCAAGAGCATCCCAAAGCTCTCTTGCAGAAGTGTACTTTCGGAACGTATGGAGAACTTCTTGAGGAAGTGCCATTGTTATCGCAGCATGGGCCTTGCTTTCGGCCTCGTACATTTTCTTTTCTTCGTCCTCCATTTTGCTGTACTTCTTAACTACGTCACGGCCCTCGTATTGCATAGTAGGAGGGATATATCCATCCTGGATGCACACCCACATTTTGGCATCCTGGTATTTGATGTATTGGATGAATCTATCCTTCCATGCCACGAAGTCAATTCCTTTCATAAGCCTCGGGGCCTTAGTGGCAGACCCCGCTTCTACCTCCATCTTGACCAAATCGGAGATATTGATCGACGACATCCTTGCAAAAACCTGAAAAACCTGAAAAAACAAAAAAATATTAAAACAGCTCAGTTGGCGAAGTTAAGAATAACTTCGCTTGAAGGTTAACTTCGCTGAAAGAGAACTTCGCTGAGATCTTAAATTCGCTTGATTTGGG
This sequence comes from Bidens hawaiensis, assembly GCF_021521415.1. Classification (NCBI taxonomy): domain Eukaryota; kingdom Viridiplantae; phylum Streptophyta; class Magnoliopsida; order Asterales; family Asteraceae; genus Bidens; species Bidens hawaiensis. The sequence continues at coordinate 62,739 of NW_027495909.1, forward strand.
CGAAGTTAAGAATAACTTCGCTTAGCTCTGGCGAACTTATGAGTTGAGCGAACTTGGGTTTGAAGCGAAGTTGCGGATAACTTCGCTAAGGCGAACTTATGAAGTGAGCGAAGTTGTAGTTAACTTCGCTAATCCTTATATCTTCGCCAAAAACCCTAATTCCAGCGACGGCAACTTCGCCTGAAGAATGGTAACTTCGCCCGATGAACGGTAACTTCGCCCGATGAACAGGGAAGTTTGTTCAGATCTGTTTTCGTCAATCCAGCAGCTCCCGATCAATGCAAAGGCTTGAAAATGACTGTCAAGCACTAGCAAAACTCAATCCCAACAAAAACACGTCCCGCGAATAGGTCAAACGAGACGTTTTCTACACCCGCGTGAAATCCCGAACCTCACAATCGAGCCGATTGGCTCTGATACCAATTGTAGGTTCCTGGACGGATCGTACACGGGATGTCTCTAACAACGCAGGTGCGGAATCCCTGCGTAGGTAGATACGAGTGTAGAGTATGTAGAGATCGAACACACAAGCAATAAACCAACCACGTTATATTGATAACAAACACGTGACCCGAGGTCACTGTTACAGACTATGACACGTAACTCGGTTACTGAAAACTGAAACGAAAACCCTAAACGAACAACACGTAATCTGTTCTGCTGAACAGTATTTAAACACGACAACTTCGCCACAGGCGAAGTTGTCAATGACTTCGCTGATTCAACAAGTTCGCCATAGCGAACTTGTTGACAACTTCGCGCATTACAAAACAAACATAAACAAAACATAATTACATTACAGACTCGATTACAAATGCTAGACTATGAACTACTGACATACATGTACCAACAAATTAATGTAGTGGTGTTTTCTTTATAAGCAATGCTGTTGATATCAGATGTGTCTGTTGCATCCCGTTTACGTTTCCGCTGCGGTTACGGGGTGTTACACTTGACGACCTACATTGCGCAAAGATCCTCTTACTTACACTCTCAACATAACGGATGGGACGTCGTTGAGGTAGCGTAGGTGCTACATGATTCAAAATCATCTGTAAGAATCTGGGGTACATTAAAAATCTTTCACGAGCGACCGCGCGTCTTTGACGATCGATTTCATAAAACACAATCTGACTGAAACTGTAGGGCTTGTTGTAAGTCAGGGCTGTCATAGCAGACTGCATCGTTGCCCCCATACCGTCAGTACAAGCTTTACGACCCAACATGCACACAATCATCACGTGCATCAGAAAACGCCACTGATCCAGTAAGAATCCCTTTCGCCTTTGAGTGTCACCCAAAGGACCCGAATAGCCCATACGTAAAAATGCACCATCTCTGAACGGAGCTGAAAAATCCGTAGGATCATCTCTAGTTTCAGTCCGGAACTGCAAAGCGACTTTGATCTGATCTGCTGAGAACTGCACCTCCTGATTGTTCACTGTGGCGCGCATAACCGGAGGCTCAACTCTACAGTCATATTCTACCGTTCGCCAGAAATCTTCAATATTCGGTAGAGAAATGGGGAGAGTTGTAGTAATAGCGTAAAAAATACGTGAGCGAACTAGGAAGGAGATGATCTCGCGATAGTCATCGATACCACTAGCATCCGGATCGAAAGTAATGTACATGTTGTGACCCGGAAAGAACTGTCGGTTGTTGTCACCACCTTCGTCACCACCAGCACCACCAGCTCCTGCTACAGCAGCCATATCTGCACAACAAACAGTCTAAGTTAGAACATCGACAAAGCAGATCATAACTTCGCCAGTTACCATGAGCGAAGTTATGATAACATCTTATGTGCAGGCGAAGTTAACCATATGGCGAAGTTGAGTGCAACTTCGCCTTAACCCTAACTTCACCTAAGAACAACCAGGCTAATTAATTAATTAAACATGAGCAGGCGAAGTTATGCATAAGGCGAAGTTGAGAACAACTTCGCCTAAGCCTAACTTCGCCTGAATCTGAAACGGCGAGTACATAGGTCCGATCCTGGGTTGTTTGGTGAATTTGTGATTGAAAACAAGAAAAGATGTTACTATGGAGATCTAGACGATTTACTGAGTTACGAACACATTAGAAACAGATTGGTTGATCAATTGTTTAAAAGTTAGCATAAACAATGTCACACATCGAATCACCACGGCCCTTGATTATCACCATTAGTATGAATTACATGTAATTCCGAGCCTACACACCCTTAACACGGATTGGAAACAGATAATACGGATTCAAGGATTAAGTACGCCGAGGGTTAGGAGTGTATATAAGTTCGCCGAGGGTTTGACCAGGTTGACCCTTATATAGGTTTGAAAATGCAAGGGAGAAGTTAACCTTAACTTCGCCCCTGTGACAACTTCGCTGGTCAACAGATTATCATTAACTTCGCTCAAGGTCAACCATGGTCAACTTCGCCTCTTTACAAGTTCGCCTAAAGTGTACTCGGAAGCAAAGTGTGCTCGGAAAACAAAGTGTACTCAGAAAACAAAGTGGGTTCGGAAGTAAAGTCTACTCGGTAAGCAAAACACTTGTATTTTTCAATTTTTAACTAGCACAAAGTGTACCCGGAAGCACTTTCCTAGCACAAAGTGTACCCGGAAATCAAAACACTTGTGATTTTTCAATTTTCAACTAGCACAAAGTGTGCTCGGAAGTAAAGTCTACTCGGAAAGCACAACACTTGTATTTTTCAATTTTTAACTAGCACAAAGTGTACCCGGAAGTACTTTCCTAGCACAAAGTGTACCCGGAAATCAAGAACACTTGTGATTTTTCAGTTTTCAACTAGCACAAAGTGTGCTCGGAAGTAAAGTCTACTCGGAAAGCACAACACTTGTATTTTTCAATTTTTAACTAGCACAAAGTGTACCCGGAAGCACTTTCCTAGCACAAAGTGTACCCGGAAATCAAAACACTTGTGATTTTTCAATTTTCAACTAGCACAAAGTGTGCTCGGAAGTAAAGTGTGCTCGGATTACTTAGTGCTCGGAAACAAAGTGTGCTTGGATTACTTAGTGCTTTTTCATTTTCTTTCACATAACACCAAGCATGCTCGGGAGCAAAAGTGTGCTCGGGGGCAAAAGTGTGCTCGGGAGCAAAAGTGTGCTCGGGAGTACTTGTGATTTTTCATTTTCTTTCACTTAACACCAAGCATGTACAACTTCGCCTCTTTACCTTAACACAAGTTTGCCTAGCTTAATTTACAAAACAGGACCTTATAAATTTGATCAAAGTGCAACTGTCTTTTAAAATCCTCCGTTAAAGATTTAAATTTTACGATCAAATAACCAGGTGACCAAGTTATAAACCATAAAACAAAATATGCGTGTGAAAATTGTAGTAAGTAAATAAAAGGGATCAAATTTCAGTCTTGACGAGAACCTGCATGTTTTAGAAAAGATCCGAACTGGAATCATACTAATTAAGTGGCTGTCACATAGATCCATGTTCAGCGGTATTCTGACATAAAGAAACAGGTTGTAAGCAGGTATAAAACTTAGTATGGTTTTCATCGCTTCTGTGATACGGATTAGGTTCAATTAAGCTCAAAATTTAGATGGACATCACATGAGAGATTGTGATGCCTCCTATCTATTCTCAAAGCGTATTTGGCTTTCCCCAAGTCACCCCGAATTTACCTCGACCCGTAGTGTCTGATTAAACAGTAAGTACATATCGATCTTTAGAGTCTTCTTCCCGTTCTCTTTCTTGCCTCTTACTTGATATTTGAAATAACATAAGCTTCAAAAAGGCTTAAACAACATTTTTTTTTCAATAAAGATATTAATACAGCTTCAAATAGTAGACGACTGCAAGTCCCGAATCTGGATCACTGCAGGTACTTGACACACCATCTTCTCAGGAATCAGAACACTCACGGGCTCGTGTATGACAGGGTAATCACTTTTCTGCCTATCATTCGGAAAGATGTATATGGAGACATGCACAACTCAGAATGATTCTCCACATTAAATCGAGGAGATTTAGTTTGTATCATTTCTACTTTTACGCACCATAAAAAGCTACCATAACATACAATGGCTGTTCTAGAGTCTTTTAGGCCTAATAACTTCACCAGTTAGGCACACAGAAATAGTTTTACTATCACTTTCCAAGGTTGGATCAATTTTCGTTTAAACATTGTATAGAAACTTCTTACGAAGTTTTAGACTTGAAAAATTATATCATCTCCCTTTAAAAATGTTAAATTCTATCGCCCCGATCAAGTCAAAGTCTTCAGGTAAACGGATATCCTGAAGATCCAATGGATCAGCTGGACCGACCACATACGAGTATGTGTCCTTCTAACTAAGTATGAACGACTATTTTTCAGCGAAAGAATAAAAACCCATCATAAACCGCCCCGGTCACTTTCAGTCATCTGGTTAATGGCTATCCTCATAATCTACTAGTAGAAGTAAGGACCAAACATATCCGAGGATGTGTCCTTCAAACTGAAGCAACCAACATAATTCTAAGCAGTAGTGATGTTTTTTATTTCTTTTTAAAAAAATAAAAATAAAAACGAAAAACAAGGTAACTCGGGATTGATCATCCCATTTAGCTCAACCAGATTTTGAAAACGGGATCGGTCAAACGCTTTAGTAAAAAGGTCGGCGAAATTATCCAACGAATCAACCTTTTCTATCACAATTAATTTCTTCTCAGCACAATCCCGTATAAAATGATGACGAATGTCAATATGTTTAGTTTTGCTGTGTTTGACGGGATTGTTAGTTACTGAGATTGCAGCAGTGTTATCAATGCAAATAGGAGTATGAGTGAAATTCAGACCGTAATCGCGCAATTGCTGTTGTATTTAAAGAACCTGGGAGCAGCAGTTCGATGCTGCCATGTACTCTGCTTCACAGGTGGAAATGGCTACTGAGGTCTGCTTTTTGCACTGCCACGACACCAATCTTCCTCCCAGAAACTGACATCCACTGGTTGTTGACTTCCTGTTCTGATTGCAACCACCATAGTCAGAATCTGTGTAAGCTACCAAATTCAGTTCTCCCCCTTTCGTGTACCACAATCCCAACTTAGGCTTGCCTTTGAGATACCGCAATATTTGCTTCACTCCCTTCATGTGAGATTCCTTCGGGCTTGCCTGAAAACGAGCACAAAGACAAACTGCAAACATAATATCAGGTCTAGATGCATTAAATACATTAAAGAACCTATGATTGCTCGATATTGGGTGGGATCCACGTCTTCATCACAGTCAGAATCAGCACCCAGTTTGTGGTTGATGCAAACTGGAGTATCAAATGGAGTGCTATTGTCCATCTTGAAGCGTTTGAGCACATCATGGACATATTTTGTTTGATGAATAAACATCCCATCTTTCTTCTGATCTACCTGCAATCCCAAAAAGAAAGTTAATTCGCCCATGGCGCTCATTTCAAACCTCTTTTTCATGACTGCTTCAAATTCCTGACACATGGCGACTCTTGATGCAGCAAAAATGGTGTCGTCCACATAGACTTGAACGAGTAGAAAATCACCCCCTTTTCTCTTGACAAACAACGTGCGATCGATCTTTCCTCTTTCGAACCCATTCTCAAGCAAGTAATCAGACAGAGTTGCGTACCATGCACGAGGAGTCTGATGTAGCCCATATAGAGCTTTACTCAGTTTGTACACATGATCAGGAAAATCTGGGTCAGGGAAACCCGGAGGCTGTTCAACGTGCACCACCTCATCGACTTTACCATTAAGAAAGGCACTTTTCACATCTAACTGGAACACCTTCATCTCTTTGTGTGAAGCATATGCCAGGAATAGTCGAATTGCCTCCAATCTTGCCACTGGTGCAAACACTTCGTTGTAGTCGATTCCTTCTTGCTGATTAAACCCTTTTACTACCAGCCTTGCCTTGTTCCTTATGATTATCCCTTTCTCATCTCTCTTACATTTAAAAACCCACTTTGTACCAATAGCATTTACATTTTTTGGTTTTTCAACTAATTTCCATACTTCCATCTTTTTGAACTGTGCTAACTCTTCTTGCATGGCTTCGACCCACGAACTATCCTTTAGAGCCATTTGATAATTCTTCGGTTCAACCTGGCTGATGAAGCAGGTGTACAAGTATTCATTTATGATACCCGTGTCTTTAATGCTTGCGTAAACACATGTGTGTTCATCCAAGCTTCTTCTTGTTTGAACACCGTCAGACAGATTACCTATCACATTCCCCAAAGGGTGATTTTTGTGAATTGCAGTAGTCTGAATCGGACCGACTTCCAGATTGTTTTCTAAATTCGAAGAGAGTTCATCAGTGGGTGATTGATGTTGAGAGTGAAATGGGTTGTAGAATTCTTCTTCAGTAGAGGCAGCAGGAGTATCAACGGCACTTGACGAGGAAGGTTGACTTTCGTCGTATCGCGGACGTTGCACAATATTCTCCTCCTCGTCATACAGAATCTGTGAAGCAATTTTCTCATCAACTTCTGCAAAGCCCAAGTAAGGCATAATAAAAGATTTGAATAGTTTATCATAGTCGAAAGCTTCATCAGGTCCCGTGCTAGGCTTTGGTGATTTGTAACTCGTAATGTCAGTGTTACATACCACCTCAACCTTGTTGTTCGATAAATTAAAGACTCTTCTGTTGGGTGTCCCAACAACATATCCGACTAAAATACCTTCGTCGGCTTTTTCACCAAATTTTGAGTTTGTCTTTAATATCGTACATGGGGACCCGAAAGGTTCAAGACCATTCAGGTTTGGCTTTCTACCATGCATAAGTTCATAACAAGTTTTATTTAATCTTTTAACAGTTAAAACACGATTAAGGATATAACAGGCTGTGGCAACAGCTTCAGCCCAGAACACCACGGGAAGTTTAGCATCTGCCAGCATGGTTCTGGCTCCTTCAATTAGCGTTCTATTCTTCCTCTCAGCTATCTCATTTTGTTGCGGAGTATACGGGGCGCTGTATTGATGGTCTATCCCTTTCTGTAAGCAAAACATCTCCATCTGGTAATTCTTGAACTCTGTACCATTATCACTCCTGATATACTTAACCTCTCGCCCAACAATATTTTCAACCTTGGTAATCAAGTTAATTACCAACTGAACTGTCTCATCTTTTTCCTTCAGAAAGTATACCCAAGAGTATCGAGAGTAGTCGTCGGTTACAACCAAGCAGTATAACGTTCCACCTAGACTCTTTACATTCACGGGACCAAAGAGATCCATGTGAAGTAGGTCTAGGGTACTGACAATTGAGTTAACCTTCTTGGAGTGATGAGGTTTTATGTGTTGTTTTCCCTTCTTGCACGACAAGCATTGATCTTCAAAGTTAAAATTCTTTAAGGGAACACCAAGCACCATCCCATTCTTGACAATGTAATTCATCTTGCGAAGATGTATATGTCCCATTCTTGTAAGTCCCCCCGGGGCGTCGCTGATCGATACGAGATCCGCACGAGGTCTAGGAGTGCGGAATCCTCCTAGACTCGTTTAATGGTGTAGAAGACGAAGAACATGATTACACACAAACAAATACACGAACAAACACACGAATGGAATAAACGAATCTGCAGATCCTTTATATAATAACCAAACCACGTTACAAACCGAACAAAAACAAAGACACGGCCGACCCGAGGTGAGCTCTACCTCGGGCCGTCCCACACGACTCTCCCTCTCTGTTTCTCTCTAGACAATTGAACTGATCACAAAACACTCTGACTTTCTGGATACTAAACCCTAAACAAGACACACATATATATAGATAAACCAACTTCGCGAGCTTGGGCTTGGGCCAGTAGGCGAAGTTGTTCTAACTCCGCCTATGGCGAAGTTGTTCTAACTTCACCTATGGCGTCTCCGCTGGTCAGAATTGCATAGCGACGGTCACAAAATGCACCAACAAGGTTGGAATGAACCACACACAGCTTCCTCAAATTCATGAGGTTCACAAAGAATGTTATTAGAACTTGGAATGTTCTTGTTTTTATGTATTACCTCTGGTTCAAACACATCCTCAATAATCACTTTATCAACATTTTCAACAAAGACTTAGTGCTTTCAATATGAGGTTTTTGAGTCCAAGATTGGGCTTTAACAGTTTCAGGTTTAACAGGTTTAGATTTTTCTGAAATCACAGGTTTTTTTTCAATCAAATCCACTTATTTTCTAGCAAAAGGATTTGGTTTATAATCATTCTGAAAAGGAGGTGGAATTTCAACAAAACCTATACCTTTCTTTGAGTCTTTTTGCTTACCAGATACTTCAATTATTTCATTAAGCAAAAATGATGAATTTCTAAATTTACCCAATTTGTTCTTCAACTCGAGAACCTCATTCTCAAGTTCAATTATCTTTGATCTATGTTTCAACATTTCTTGAAACTTTTGATCATTGGTTGTAATTTTAACATATAAATCAGCCTTAGGATTATGGTTACTTAACAACAAAGCTTCAATCTTCTCTCTAGATCTCATTTGAGAATCAAGAGATTGTCGATAAGTATCCTTAAGTGAAGCAATCTCTTTCACTAAATTATCATTATGATTCTTCAAAGACTCTAACTTAGGTTTGTTAGTCTCACATTCAACACAAGTTACTTTAACAGATGAAGTAGCGGAGATAGAATGACTAACCTCATTGATCTTAGCCATGCAAGCAAAAACAGTTGGAGGCTTGTCACATGAGTCGTCAGAATCAGATTTAGAATCATTGTCAGAGGACAACTCACTTCCACTTGCATCTTGAAAGTCTTTAGTTAGCCCAAACATAGCTAAATTAGCTTGATTATCATTACACAGCAATCGTTGTGACCAATCATTTCCATCAGTTAACTTTGCTTGTGACCCAGAAGTAGACGGTTTCTTTTCAGCATCATTACCTCATGGTGTACAAGAATTTTGATTTTGACCGCGAGGACCAGTAAACTCCTTTTTCGGCTTGTCACATTCTTTTACAAAATGCTCGAACTCTTGACAATTGTAACATTTCACTTTTAACTTGTCAAATCCTAATTTCTTGTTCAAGGCAGGAAGATCTTTGCCAGTCCTTTGCATGAATCTCTTAACCTTACGGACAATCATAGCCATGTTCCACTTCAAGTCCATGATCTCTAAATCATCTGGATCAATCTAATCATTATCTTCATCAGTCAAATCACTTGTGGCTATCTTACTACTCACCAAATTTTTATATGAGGACATGAAGGCTGTCAGAAAAGAAAAATTTTGTTCAGCTTCCTTCATGTTTACACTAGGTGGTGAAGCAAATGGATTTGTAGTAGATGAATTTCCAGATCCAACAAAGACACCAGGTGATCCAGCAGTGTAAAAATATGCTCTTGGATCATAATAGATGGTTGTTTCATTTTCACTTGCATTCTGTGTAAGAAATGCAGTGATTGGTGAAATAGTTGAACTTAGAGACATACTACCACCATAGAAAGCAGGATCTTGACTTTCCTTGGAGGACTTCTAACACTTAATATCGTATTCTCTTGCTTCAATATTTTGCAAGAATTCAGTTGCAGTCAAGTCTTCATTCGTGAAATAGTTATTCTCTTTTAGAACCATTAAAAACGTAGAATAAGAACTTGGTAGTGAACTCTTGATAGTATCAATCTTATCAACCTCGGAAGTTTCCAATTTATTTTGTCCATCTCGGCAATCAAGTGATTAAACCTAGTAGTCATCTCCTCAACTGTTTCTCCTTTAAATAAGTTAAAGTTTCGAAATTGAAATTTAAGCATTACTTTCTTACTCTCAGCTGTATTCCCCATACTCCTCATACGAATATGTTGAAATAAGGAAGCACAGATCTTTATGCTACCCACTTGGTAAAAGATGTTTTCGGGTAAAGCCATAGTAAGAGTAGAATAGGCCTTTGTCTCAATCTCTAATGCTTTCTTCCCTTCTTGTGAATATTGAGAAATAGCTTTAGGAGTGTAACCAATAGTGTAATCTCCAATCATTGGAACAACATATACCTCATCTAAGCAATATGAGCAGTCAGGGTGAACAGAACCCAAATGAGCACAGAAACGGGGTTCCCATTTAGCAAAATCGCTAAATTTCATCAACCTTGGACACTCGAATGTGAGCCTATCTCAATATCAAGTTGCAAAATTTGTTGCATTAACATATTCTATGAAGCTAGTGTATACATACCAGCCATTTTTGTTAAATGATAAATCTCAAACTCTAAGGGTTAAAATTGAAAATAAGATTAACGAACTGTGAACAATAAGGGTAACGAACTGTGAACAGTTATAGCAAACTGTGAAAAGTAATTGATGAATCACAACTTAACGAAGTTAAGATTGATCAGGTAACGAATCAGAAGTTAACGAATTTGGTCTGGTCAACAAAATAAGTCAACAAATCAGATGGTCAACGAATCAGATGGTTGACTTAACGAATTAGCTAAACGAATCACTAAGGATAAGCTTAGCGAATCAAAAAATTATCTTTAACGAATCACTAAGAAAAGACTTAGCAAATTAGATGACGAAGCAACTACAGTTGATAACGAATCAACTTATAGCGAAACAGTTTGTTACAATGGTTGTAACAAACTTCTGACAGCAAATGCCACGTGGCAAAAGTTATTAAAAAACAGTTACCAAGGTAGGACACGTGTCACACGAAACAGTTGACACGAACTAGAAAACTTAACGAATTGGTTCACGAATCTGATGATAATATTAACGAATTAGCTACAATTATCAACGAATTAGCCAAACGAATTAGCCAAACTGTTAACGAATCAAGCTGAAAGGTTAACGAATCAGACTTAAAGATTAACGAATTGATTTGAATCTTCAAATCTTTAAATCTCCAAACATATTTCCAGAATTCTGGAAAAACATATGAACACCAAACCAGAAACCAAATTCGTAATACTTAACCAAAACACCACCAAATCGCACATATGACCTACCAAAATACTCGGAAACATATCGCGAATCCAAATCGCAACATTTCGTATCACAAATAACCTTAACTCACAACCAATTCAAGCACAATGTATTCTCTGTTTTTGGCCAAATCCAAAACCAATCCAAATCAACCAAACAACAGTCCAACTTCCAATTCCTCAATACCATATCTCACCAATACTTTACCAATCTCGAATCCAATCCAATCAGTCCATAACAAGTGTAAATCAAACTCAATTAGATCAAAATTAAACTGATTATCAATCGAAACAAAAATAACAATTAATAAACTCGTATAAACAAATTAACTATCAAAATCAAGAGCAAAAGAGCACCGAAAACTCTGATACCACTTGTTTGACCTCGTTAATCTCTAACACATATCTGATCTATGTCTAATTAACCTAACTCGGATCTAGCTCATAATTGCCATTGATCGTCAGTTAATACGTTATATGTATGTATATATTAATTGTATGTATGTGATAATATTAATATGAAGCTTGAGAGTGAATCTGGACAGAGGTTCGATAATTAAAACTCAAAACTTAAATTAACTGTGGATTGAAGCCACTATATATAGAAGATGGATCTAGTTCGTTAACATTCCATAACGAACTAGAGCCCACTTCGTTACATACACTTAAATGAAATAACTTAACGAATCACCCCCTAATTCGTTAAACATCCTTAACGAATTAGGAGGGATATTAATTTAGAGCTAGTTCGCTAAATATCCTTAGCGAAGTAGACTATACCTTAACGAACTGTAAAGATAACTTAATTGTTTATTACCTAAATAAAACGACAAATACATTAACGATAGATACAAAGACTCGAGACGCAAAACGTGTACTAACAACTTCTCAGTCTTTGGAGACTCCTTCGATCATTGTCTGAAAAACCTAGACAAAATGTTGACTAGGTGTGAAGAAGTGAATTTAGTACTCAACTGAGAAAAATGTCACTTTATGGTCAAAGAGGGCATAGTTCTCGATCACAAGATATCCCAAGAAGAACTAGAAGTTGATAGGGCAAAAATACAAACCATCTCTAAACTTCCACCACCAACATCAGTCAAAGCCATTAGAAGTTTTTTAGGTCACGCAGGATTCTACCGTCATTTCATAAAAGACTTCTCCAAAATTGCTATACCTATGACCAAACTTCTGGAAAAAGACGCACCATTCGTCATCTCTTAAGAATGTGTTGAATCATTCAATACATTAAAAGACAAGCTTTTTAACGCACCAATCATGACTATACCCGATTGGACCCTTCCATTCGAGATCATGTGCGATGCAAGTGACTTTGCAGTTGGAGCCGTACTCGGACAACGCAAAAAAAGCATTTCCACCCAACATACTACGCTAGTAAAACTCTTAATTATGCACGGGAAAATTACACCACAACTAGAAAAAGAGTTACTAGCAGTAGTTTTCGCCTTTGAAAAATTTAGATCCTACCTCGTTCTTTCCAAAACCATAGTTTACACCGATCATGCAGCCATACGCTGCCTCTTCAACACACAAGATGCTAAACAATACTCATCCGATGGATTCTACTACTCCAAGAATTCGATATAGAAGTCATGGATAAGAAAGGAGTAGAAAATGTAGCCGCAGACCATCTCTCTCGCTAATAATGCCCAGCTTCAGAAGAATAGCATGAGGAAATTATTGATGATAATTTTTCACATGAAGTTCTCATTCACATCCAAGCAGTCATACAAGAGGAAGATGAAAGTCCCTGGTTTGCCGATTTCGCAAACTATTTAGTTTGTAGAATCTTAAGAAAGGGGCTTACTCATCAACAGCGGAAGAAATACTTTTCAGATCTTAAGTTCTATTTCTGGGAAGATCCATACTTGTTAAGAATAGGAGCCAATCAGGTTGTTCGTAGGTGTGTTTCAGGAAAAGAAGCCTTAGACATTCTCAAACACTGCCATGAAGGACCAACTGGCGGACATCACAGTACCGCCACTACGGTCAGAAAAGTGTTTGACGCATGATTGTTTTGGCCCACCATATATAAAGACACACATGCTTTGATCCAAGCATGCGATGCTTGTCAAAGAACCGGAAACATCTCAGCCAAAAATGAGATGGCTCAAAAGGCATTCAAATTTGTGAAGTCTTTGATGTATGGGGAATAGATTTCATGGGCCCATTTCCTAACTCATTCGAAAACAAGTACATCCTTGTAGTAGTAGACTACGTATCTAAATGGGTAGAAGCACAAGCTCTTCCCACTAACAATGCTAGAGTAGTTGTAAGATTTATGAAAAGGTTATTCTCACGATTAGGTACTCCAAAAGCCCTAACAGTGACAGAGGTACTCACTTTTGCAATGCCTTAATGGAAAAAGTCTTAGCACGATATAGAGTTCACCACCATTTGGCAACACCTTAACATCCTCAGACCAGCGGGCAAGTAGAAGTTTCAAATCGGGGAATAAAAAGGATCCTCAAAAGGACCATAGGAATGAATCGCAAAAATTGGGTGGAAAAGTTAGATGACGCTCTGTGGGCCTTTAGGACAGCCTACAAAACCCCCATAGGAACAAAACCCTTCAAACTTTTGTATGGGAAAGCATGTCATCTAATCGTATACTGTTATATAACACCCGTTTACGACTTTTCCCAGGAAAGCTAAAATCTCATTGGACAGGCCCTACGTAGTTTAATCAGTTTTTGACTATGGGACAGTCGAAATTTCAAATTCAAATGGACACAAGTTCAAAGTTAATGGGCATCGATTAAAACCATATATCGATGAACCATTTGAAGATGTTTCGAAGGTAGTAATCCTCCAACCATCTAAGTAAACATGCCAGGAACGAGGTCTTGGCAAGACCTTCCTAAACTAGGCCTTGTAAATATTTTAAATATTAATAATAATAATAATAAATATAAATTTACTAAAAACACGGGGGCGTGCTTTCAAAGGCACGGACCCGTGCCACAAAAAGCGGGCCGGAATCTTCGCTGCAAAAATCTCAGTCAGACTGTTTTGTAACAGAATTATCAGACCAAAACCACGGGGGCGTGCTTCTAAAAGCACAGTGTCGTGTCCGACTCCTGGTTGGCTATAAAAGGCACCCTTTTCCAATGCATTCCTTGCACCAACCCAAACCAAGAACACTCTCTTCTAAACATGCCTACTGAGATTAGTGAAGCGATTCCTGACCCTCAACAACCGAGAAACGAAACCCGACACATATCCAAAACCTAGCTTCTTTTGAAACTTCAAGAACTCGTCAAAGAGCTCACCGAGATGAATCTCCTCGCAGAGATGCGTCTCGTTCAACTCACCAAATCGGTGGAGAAAATGAAAATGAAACTTCAAGACATTAACGAACAACTCCAGTTTCAAGTTCTCGGTTTCACGTACTTTCCACCACCAGGACCATTCGGCGGAGGAGAACCCTTCGGAGAGATCTAGGAACCTTAATTTTCTATTTTTATGTGTAAACAAGTGCACTAGGCACATTGTGCTAGGATCTTCGGGCTTAACCCGAATAATTTTACGTTTCTTGGAAAACCGGGCTTATCCCGTATTTGATTTAGGACTTTTAATTTAATGAAAAGTAATTTTTAGGATGATCAAACTCTTGAAATAACATACTAAACATCATTCTAAAAATTCCGGCTCTCGCATTTGGCTGAAAAAATCAAAGAAACTTTCAGTGACAAAAAGCATGGGGCCATGCTTTTTTTAAGCACGGGGTCGTGGTCACCTTAGAATCTTCAGCATGATACGCGCTGAATCCGTACAATTCTCTGAATCAGGAACGTTTATTCCCCTAGTAGCACGGGGTTATGCTTGAAGCACGGGGCTGTGTTCGACTTTCCAGTCTCTATATAATGCATGCAAAAACTCACTATTCCATTCACACCAAACACAAAATTACTGAAATGGAAAGCAAGAAAGTTGAATGGAGGCCAGTGAGGAAAGGCAAGCAATGTGATTCTTCCTCAAACCTTAAGGAAAAAATCATGAGGCTACAATGCATCATGAGGGACCAAGTCGAAAGTAACATCCAAACTGAGGCTCGCTTAATCGAGCTGATCAACAAAGTCGAATTACTGCGGTTCAAGAACTTCCATGTTGTGGATAGCCACAACAAGGATGTGGCTTTCAAGCTCAACTATTTTAACCGGTAGATCGCAAAGCTCGATAAAAAGCTTTCCGAGCTCTTGGAATCTAAACGAGCTCCACCACACATCCAAGACATGTTCGGGAATGGTAGTCGTTGAAGTTGTGACTTTGTCTTGTTAAGAAGTTACTCTTGCTAGTGTTATGTGATTCGGGATTGTTGTTGTAATTTTCTTTCCACTATGTTTAACTATGTTCTATGTTTTAATGAAAATTAGGACTTTTAATTTTTATCTTAACTTTAATCCTCAAAGAAAAACAGTTAAAAAACGAACCAGCCGACAAATTAACAACAAAACAAAAGAATATGTCTACCTCATGCAGCACGGGGTCATGCTTTTGTGTCCAATACAGTTATGAATTTTAATAATATTACCATTCAATTAACCCTAACACTCACTTCGTTCTAACACCGAAAACCGACAACAATACACCCATTCTGCAAGTCTCTTCCTAAAATCAACCAATTCCAACCAAAGGTATGTTAAATTAACAAATATATTGTTTGATTTCATCTTTCTAGGTCTAAATTAACCCCCAAATCTCACCAATTAATTGAATCGGGTTCAAACCCGAAAATTAGATGGGTTATTCAGTTAGATCTAAGATAATGATTTGTTAGATAGGTTTTATACTAAGAATGGAAGAAATCATTCGGGTTCGGATCTTGGGTAAAGTATTTAAACAACTCAAAACCCAATTGATATATAACCGAGTAGAAACACAAGTTCTAATCTTGATGATTTTGAAATCAGGATTAAAAACACGGACCATGCTTTAATTAACACGAGTCGTGGTCAAACAAAAGTCAAAATTGGTAAAGCTTACGAACATTAGCAGCACGGGGCTGTGCTTTCAGGGTTTTGCTTCTGTTCCAGCGTTCCAAGGATTCTTGTTAGATTTAACCAATTTGAATATAAATTGCAGATGCCGAGTATGGGGATGACGAACATGCATTCCTAGTCTTTCCAGGACGCGATGCAAGGGACCGAAGAGCTCAAGCAAGAATGACCTACCTCGACCAACGCCTGCCAGAACCAAACTTTTATGCTTGAAGGGAAATGTTGAGGCAAGTCAATCAATGGAATAGGTTCAAGTCCATTGTGAAAGGACCATGGAGGCGGGTTTTTAATCAAAGAGGGGAGGCTATCACAAAATTAACAAAGGAGTTCCTAGCCTCTTTCTCTTTTAAAGCAAAGAATTTGGACGTGTGGGATGAAGAAGCAGTCGAGTTTAGATGTGGGGGTGAACGGTATACAACATCAATTACCCAACTCGGGGTAGATTTGGGGATTTACACGAGTGAGGAAATAGAAAGTGAAATCTGGTACGCAGCCGCAACAACATTCGTGGATGAAGACTGTGATGATGACGCAGAGGCTGGAAATGCACGGTTACAAGCATGGGAACTACTAAGCTACGTGGATGAAACCTACATTGCAAGCAGCTTAAAGAGCATGGCTCTACGTGACCCGCTTATGAGATGCATTCACCGCTTTCTCTGCCACACTGTCACTGCTCGTGGTCAAAGTGAAGGGGTTGTGAACTTAAGGGATTTATGGGCCCTGCATTGCATGAAGACCGACACACCATGCAATATCACTTATTTGTTCTGCAAACTGTTCACCACAAATGCAAATACAAACGCAAATGCAAATGCAAAGATCCGAAACACCCCAATTTTTGGCGGCCCATGGATCTATAATCTCTATGGAGCTTATAATGCAAACAGAAAAGAAACCCGTAGCCCAGACCCAGTTGCTCTTAACCTTGGGTTTTGTATCAGTATGCAGATGGCCCAGCAGATCGGCAGAGACCCGAACGTTTGGAGATTTCATGATGCACTAAACCAGGTTTGGGATCTTGAGGACCCGGCAGAGATGATGATCCAGGACGTGCCCGAGAGGGGAGAAGTATCACCGCCCAGACAGTACCGCCGCCGCACCTAGCATCAATAGGGAGGCCCATCTTCATGGGGGCCGGCCCCAGGTCGTCACGTGATAGCCGATATTCATTCGAGGGCCTATACGGCCTAATTGATCAGTTCTCAGCAAACACTACTGCCTCATTTGATAGAATCACACATTTGGCAGCCTCCGATGCACAAATGGTAGCTGAGTATGCAGAAACGAGGCTAGAGATTGACTGTCTAGGATATCGCATGGACAGGAAGTGGGGACCATTTGACCCGGACACGGGCAACTGATGATCGGCGGCAATGGTAGGTCGGGTTCGGGCATGCATGGGCTGGTAGTATTTTCATGACTTTATTATTATGCTTGTTTAAACAATTTACATTCCGTCGTTAACTTGTTTGTTTGATTGTTGGTTTGGTTGGATACTTTTATGACCGTGGTTGCCAAGACACTCTATTAGGTACTTATCTAGCCCATATGTGCAGGGAATGGATCATTCCAGATACAATTTTCAGCAAAATTATGCTTGGCTGTTTGTGGTTGTTTGCAGTTTTACGTTATTCAGGTACAAAAACAGGAAAACTAAGATAAACAGGGGACGCTCTGTCGAAATTTCGTTACACCGTAGGGAATTACCTCTCCATTTTAACCCACCATACTTAATTAGAATTTTAATATTTTTATGAATCTTTTCACATTGAGGACAATGTGAGATTCAAGTGTGGGGAGGGGAATTACTTGACCAATTGCTGCTTAACTAATTATAAAATTATCTAAATAACAAATTTTTGTAGCAAATAAAGACAATTTTTATAACAAAACCAAGAGAAAAATCCAAGAAAATATTTTTGCAAATAACCAACTACAAATCTATTATAACCAAAAAGTGAAAAAGTAAAAAGAAGTTTTGTAATACTGAGAACAAATTTATGCAAAATATGGCGTTTATACCCAATTCCTCCGTTACTGTGAGATAAGCTTCATGCCATATTAATATTTTTTTCGGAAGATTTGAGTGAGTCATATGTTTCGTGTGATTTAGAACTTGTTGCAATGATTCCTTTCAAGACTGCACGAAGCTTGTATAAGGAAGAAGGTAATATCACTACAAACCTCTTAAACCGTTCTCCAAATCACAAAACCCGAAACCAAAACCTTACCACTTTACCCCTCACAAACCGGTAAAAAACAACACTGGTCTTTTACCGGCAGACCCTAAAGAACTGGAAATGCATTCTTTCTATTTCAATTTCCTTTGCTGCATACATTTCGCAAAACCTAGGTTGCCTCTAGAACTTAGGGAGAGAGTCTTTCTCTTCAGCGATGAGGTGAGGAAAAAGTGGCACCAAGACGAACAAAGGTCACCATTTTACGGAGTTTCCAAAAGCGCAATGAAAAGAAGAGCAAAAAGATACGAATGATGCTTAGGTTGCGGAAACTGGTCTCACGAAGGAAGATGTAGAAAAAGTCAAACTTAGTCTCAGCATGAATATACCGAACTAATGAGGGTGGGGGCTATTAGGCTCGAAGCCGAACGATCCATTAGAGTTGGGAGTTATGTTCAGAACAGGATTGAGGAAGAACTTATCCAAATCCTCGTCAAAATTGGTCTTGACAATTTGACCTTAAAAGAGTCACTAAGTTTGTTTCAATATATATATATATATAGGTGTGTATAATTTTGGGAAACAAGGAGCCAAACATCGAAGACATCTCAAGATTCCCAAGAACCAACAAAAGTTTTATTTACCATTCCTATCCTCATTAACCTAAACCCTTGAACCAAAAACCAAATCCCTACTCAAATAAAACCAACCCATATTACCTTCTAATCTATGCAACCCTTTACAAAGGTGGAGATTTGAAATTGTTACAAGCTTATTTTTCACATGTCACATTTTGACTAAGAGTGTTCACATACATACATCACAGGTATGATCAGATATAAAATCGAGTGTGGGTGAAGATTGTGAGAACGTGACGTTTTGCATAAACGGAAGCTCATGAAAACAAATCATCCTTTTTATATCACTACATATATTCTTATGATTTAAGGTTGGTTATTTTGTTCCCATTTTCTCATAAATCTTTTGGGGATGATTAAGCTGTGGTCCTAACTTGCTATTTTTTAGAGAATATTTATAAGTAGTTTGCTTGAGGACAGGCAAGGTTCAAGTGTGGGGATGTTTGATGTATATAAAATTATACATCTTTTAAGCATCAAATAATCTCTAAAAACTACAACTTCTATCAAATAACATAGCACAGAATGCTACTTATCTTAATAAAATGTAATTTCAGGTAAACCCAAGCCTCAAACGAAGAAACAAGCGAAAAGACGAAGAAAAACGAAAGAAAACACAATAAAAACAAGAAACACGCCCCCATGCCTCAAGAAACACGCCCCCGTGCTTCTTGAAATAATAAAAGACAAAATTATACAAGAATTTAAGCACATGTTGATAAAAGCACAGGGTCGTGCGTCTTTGGCCACGGTACCGTGGTCACCTTCAGATAAAGACAAAAAGAATTTAAGCATATGTTGATATAAGCACGGGGCCGTGGTCACCTCCAGATAAAGACAAAAAGAATTGAAGCACATGTCAATAAAAGCACGGGGGCGTGCCTCTGAAAGCACACCCTCGTGGTGAGTCATCATGTACGATCTAACAACATGCAACTGGGACACGTGGACATGGGGTCGTGCTTAATAAAGCACGGGGCTGTGCTTCTACCTCCATACAGCATATAAATAGAGGCTCTTGTGTCATTTGAGAAGTGTTCTTGAAGTAGATCTCTAAACGGGTTTCTCTTATAAAGACACCCATATTACACTCATATTGAAGATCTTGTGAGGAGTTTGATGGCTTAGAGCTTATCATCATCATCCATCATCATCAACATCACCATAATCCATCATCATTAAGAAGGGAGATTCATCCACATTTGGTTAGATTGTTCTAGTTTAATCATGTGTTTGTTGCCATCATCTCTTTTTATATTCATAACAATGCTCATTATGAGCTAAACTCCATTTACCATCTAAAATCTATGAAGAAGCTTTGTTTTACTTGATGATTATACTAAATATGTGATTTAGTTTAGTAAAGTACATGGTTATTTTGCAATTATCTTTTGATGAGAAATGTTTCACTATCTTAATTCAACAATTCAAAGTTGGTGATTGACAATCATATTGACAATCATTCATGATCGATTCATGTTCTTGAAAGAAAGAAATACTTTGATAATTTATCAAAACATGGATCCTTATATTGTACTTAGAAATGATGAGATATGAGCTATGATCTATTTCTCTAGTTTTGATAATTCTGAAATAAAATCGTTAACATGATTGCTTAGGTTATCATGCTAGTTAAAGAAATCATATGTTAAAGGAATGTGAAATTAAAACCTACTTAAATCAACCAATGGGAGGTTGTGTGACTAAACTATAACCACCCGAAGTTGTTAGAATTGGTATTTGAGAAATCGAAGTCAATCCTAATCTTTCTACTTTACTAAACTACTTGCCATCTCAAATTGACATTCTCGTGGTAGCATGATATTATGAAAGGGTTGACTTTAAAATGCGCATGCTACTTTCTTTTATGTCATAGGATATGCTCACTTAGAAATGAGGGGCTATTCTATCATATATTATTACAGCAAGTTTATCACATATTTACTTTATAATCACCAAGGATAAATAGAGTGGATTCTTGATCTTAGATGGTAACATTCATATAATTGAACTACTCGTTTAGAACTTCTCTTCTTGTAACCTATATATTATATATAAGTATTTATATTTTATAAAAGTTTAAAAGTTAACCCCAAAATGATTATCCTCTCCGATTAAAGTAAAACGAAGATTCATTATTAGAAACATTTGTGTCCACGGATCGATACTTGGTTCTTACCAATACTATTCTACGTATACGATAGATACACTTGCCTATTTTGTGTGTGTTTAGTCTTAGTATAAATCACTTTTATAAATTTAAAACATGATCTTGTGCAAAAGCTAAATCTCCAATCAGTTATCATTTTACCGCACCGCACATACCACATCAATGTTTCTTGTCATTGAACGTACTTATAAATTTTCTTATGTTAATTCTATACATAAAAATATATATTATATATATGTCATTCTTTAAAAATTGTAGCAATCATATTTCAAACGTATTAATTATATTTATAAATTAGATGTTCGTTAAAGAGTCTAAGCTATATATTGTATGATAAATATATATATATATATATATATATATATATATATATATATATATATATATTAACGTTTGTATTAAATTATTTAATGTATTACAAGGTATATTTATGTACAAATCTATAATTGCATTATATTTAATTAAATATTATTTAAATAAGTATATAATGGTATTATATTTAACTCATATTTATTTACTTAAGCTAATAATAATGATTTCACAATAACAATAACCATAGAGTTCAATCGAACAATCAATAACCATTCTAATCATAACATAACACAAATCACATCGAAATCTTAATTCATTAAATTTTGTTATATCATTTATAATTAATTTAATATTATATTATCTAACTAGGAATCTTTGACGGTATATCCCGAAGGATTTATCTTTCTCACATCATCATTTATTTTTCGTTCATCCGATCAGGTGAGTATCTCACTCCCCTTCTTTTACTTATTTTTAACCGTTTTGGGGACATATGCGTTCGTAGATATTTTACTATTATTTAATACTCAAACTTGCAACTGTTAGTCTTGGGTATGTAGTAATTTATACCTAACGTGTTATATGCTCATATGCTTTACTTGAATACATGTCGGAGAGGTCCAACATATTCTCAGACTAGTATGGTCATACGTCTGTTGTGTTAGCCATCGTTCAGTTCATCGGGCATCGAGCTTACCAACAACATTATTTTCTTGCTCATTGATTAAATTGTTTATCTCACTTGACACAGTTTGCTCTTTTATATTATTATTATAGTGTCTTAAATATGGTGTTATACTCACTCAACCTAGGGTTGATAAAACCTATTTGTATTTTTAACACGTATGCAGGTTATCGCATGATATGATTATCAAGATTTTTTGGAGACACTTAGGATTGCATGCTAGAGAGAAGAAACAAGAATTTAGATCTTATTTTGTCTTTACTTATTTTAATGATATTTTATGTACTATGATTATTTGAATTTGTTGTACTATTTAAATGGGAATAATAGATATCATAAATTTTAATTTTGCATGATAGTACCTTGAGAGCTGTGAGTAATCAGCTCATGCCCCGACATTTCCGCCTTAGGTTGGGGTGTGACAACCATGGCCCTCTCCCCATTTGATTCTTTGGCAGGATTTGTGCACTCATCTTGCTTTTATCGAATCCTACCCTTTGTTGTTGGTGATAGACCGGTTATTTTTACCAGTCTTCTTGGTGAAGTTCTTTGCCCTAAAAACGCCCATTACATTTGCCATGAAATATCTTGATTGAATGCAACTGTTTCTCGAAGTGTGACAACCTTAACTATGTTGGGCAGCAACCCTCTCGACATGTTATATAAATTAGTCGCACCTCCATGACTATAGGATCGCTAGCCACATGGTCTGAACTAAAGTCAAAATACTCCTAACTCATAGTTCAGTTAGACCTGCAGTATAATTTCCGAATGGTTCCTCGTGTGGAATAGAGGAAACTCAACCACAACTAATTGAGATGATGGTCTGCTGACTCTTGTGAGTAACATTTATGACTACCGTAAACTGTTAAAATATTTCACATTTAAGAGTTTCTGAGATCACAAAAATTCCGCTACGGACTAATATATGAAACGCCACGTATTAGTATTCTTAGCTCTATAGCCTGACTTGATCGGAAATTGAAACTCTGATATACATATTCATCTTGATGAAACACTATCTTCTTGCGCTATCGAAGTTTTATTTCACTAAACTCTTAATAGTTGTATCACTTCTGAAATGGTGGTTGTACCTGTAACTAGGCCGTTGCGATGTATGCCTTATCTGGAAAAGAGACTGAACTGTCGAGACTCAACCCCTTTACGACTTCTAAAATTTTGCCATTTCTTTACATCAATGGATGTTTATATTACAATGGTTTCCCTAAATTCTTAAAATTCGTAAATACTTGAACCTCATTTGGTTTCCAACAACATTAATATCATTAATGTAGAAAACTTTTTGTTTACTTGTACTGTCTAGCGTTCAAACGCTTTCACTATCAATAAACTATGGTTATAGTTTCCATATATCATAATAAAAATTTCGAGTACGAAGTTTTTTTCAATAAGGGGATGATGTGACAAACAGAAAATTTAGCTCAAATACGAGCAAAACTGCCCAAATATTAGTGGCACAAACATATAGACTGAAAGTCTACTGATGTACTGAATGTACTGTGAACAGATATATAGACATGACTTCTATTGAATTTACTAAGACCAAACATATAGACAGAAAGTCTACAGGTGTACTTAGTAGCGTATCAATTTCGGGACGAATATTCTTTCAACAAATGGATGATGTGACACCCGACATTTGTAGGTTAACCCCGTTAACTAAACTCGATTAATTTTGTTAACCCAGTCAGAAAACTAGCATCCATGTCGCATGTCACATGGCAACTAATCACACACACGAGTTTGTCTGAGTCGTTGGCGGCCTAACAACAATAACATGTGCTATTAATTAAAATAATAAACTTGTTACAAATGTTATGATACATATTATATGAAATATGATAACTTGTTTCAAATGTTATGATACATATGGTAGGAAATATGTTAGGTGCTACATGTGACGTGTTATATAAACTAGTGTGATATATATTACATACTACTTGTCACATATTACACCATAAACTAGTGTGATATATATTACATGCTACTTGTCACATATTACACCATAAACTAATGTGATATATATTACACACTACTTCTCACATGTTACATTATGAACTATGGTAATATATGTTACATGCTACATGTCATATGTTACATGTCTATATGTATGTTATGTGTAAGAAATGGTCTAGAATGATTGTGACATGCATCTTATATTACATGTACAAGTTAATTATTAAAATTTACCATGAACTTTAGATTATGTTATACCTAGTAAACTTGAATTAAAAATGTTACATGTTACATGTTATTAAATAAAAGTCTTAACCTAAAGTTTATTATTGATTAATAGTAGTTAAATTGTTGTTAATGAGAGTTAATATGTTTTTAATAAGATTTTGGTTACACGACCTTTGATTTGAAAACATTTTCTCTTCCTTTTCTCCTTCCTTGGCCGAAATCCACACTACAGACACACACACATCACACTTTTCTCTCTAAACAACACTCTCTTTACAACTCCTACATACATACAATTGGTTTTGTTGTTTCTTGAATCAAGGTTTTGGAGTCTTCATTGATGAAACAAGAAAGTAAGCATGTTTTTATACGTTTTTGTTTACTTTTCTTTAATTTGGGATCTTGGGATGAAAGCATCCAAGCACACGAAATCATAAGAAAACGAAATACGATAAAATTGACAATCTACATGTTAAGATTGTTTTGTTTGTTTCTTGATATTAAAACCCTAAATATCTTTGTAATAAAATCTATATGAACAATAAAAAAGATGTGTTTTAATTATCTAAAATGATCCCTTGGTGATTTAGAATCATAAAAATGTTAAAAACCTGATTATTGTGAAATTAGATTTGAATCTGCCGGCTGACAGAATTGAATCTCTAGATTGTGGTTATTTTGATATAACTTATTGATGCAGTGGTCATTTTGATTAATTTTTTATTCTAAGAATACTTAATTTGAATCTAGTTTTCAAAAAGTCAAAAATCAAAATTTTTGAATTCTGTTTGATTACCTTTTATGAATTTGTGTGTCAATTCTGGCTGAACGAGTTATTTACTGGTCTGTCTTGTAAAGTGTATAACTTGAGTTTGGAAATGAATATTTGGGTAATTTCACTTCTGGAATGTCATGGATTGATTTTTGAAACAAACCCAATTGGTCTTTGATCAATTGGACTTATAGGGAATTTCTTTTAAACTATTACTTTTTGTTGCGCATGAAAATAGCTGAACGTAGGTTACTGTGTTGCATTAATTTTTATGATTTTTATATTTATTTAAAAATTACAAAAAAATGTGGTGACGTACCCAATACATGTTTCTTTCTGTGGTAAGGGTTTTATAATTTATTTCAGTATTTTGTTAAGGTTGAGCAATATAATTTCTTTGCCTAGAATCTGTCTTGAAAAGTCAGCTTGTTATTACATGGATTATGATGAGTCTAATGACCAATTTTGTGCACTATTTGTTGTGATAGACGATTGAAACTTTGTTGCCAACTAGAAACCACCTTGACTAAATGATTTGTCTCACTCGTTGGACCGGGTTATGGTAAATACTTGGTTAGTCATAGTGCTTGCATGAAAAGTGATTATGTGTTAGTGACGCGCATGAACGTTAATTGTGCAACTAGATATAACTTAGAACAATTATAATTTAATATAATTGGTCAAATGTCACCAACGGGTCGTCAGTCAACGTTTTGGTCAACGGTCAACAAAAAATAAACTTTGGTCAACTACTAATAAACAATGGGATTGTTTGGATAATAAGGGTTCTAGGAACCGCTTAGCAAATACTTACATACTTTTATTGTTTAGGGTACTAGTATGTCACTTTGACTTAAGGAGTTGACTTCCATATAAACCGTATTCGAGGTGAGTTTCACTACCCCTCTTTTTACTTACTCCTTTTGGGGGAGAAAGCATGCATACAAAACTTTTTGGATATTGTAGACTTTGTTAATACCTCATGTGTACATAGTGAACTTAAAATGATTACTTATTTACTTACGGGTTTGTTAAACAAACTTTTTTTAAACTCAAACCTGTGAACTCACCAACCGTTGTGTTGACCTGTTTAGCATGTCTTTCTCAGGTGTTTAAAAGTGCACATGTGAAATTGAAATGAGTCAAGGATTCATGGATCCCATTAAGCATCAAAGTATGATGGTAGTCTTTAATGAAATGTTATGTCTGGGCGTTTTGACATGCACTCTGGGTTTTTAAATGTTTTAATTAATTATACACTTCTTCAAATGTAAAATTTTATTGTTAATGTGCTTACCTCTTTTATGATGAGAAATATTATGTAAAGATTTTCCATTAAAAATTGATTGTTCGTTATGACACATGGCTAGATCCTGGTATGTCACGTGCCTCACGGTAAAACCCCGTTAGTCGAAAATTGAGGGTGTGACACAATCCTCTGCGCTTACTCAAGATCTCATGGATCAAATCATTCAAGATGCTCAAGTTTCAAGGTTTCAAGTCATTGATGACTCAAGCTACTAGAAGACTTTTTCATTCGTCGTATTCGATCTAATTTGATTTCTGCCTTGTATCGACTCTTTAAGAAATTTTGGATTGACATTTTTATGAATTAATGAAGTACTAGTTATTATTTCTTATTGATGTGTCTCTTGAGTAAAGGTTATCGAAAAGTTGTTTTACAAAATTCCTCATTTTAAATAACCCAACTATTAAAAAAATTTTGTTGGTTTAAAAAGATGTCTCATTTATAACTTTTTTCCCTAAAAGACTTCTAGGTTACTATTGAAACTATATTTTCAAACATTTTATAAATCCACACGATGAGACGAATCATGTGGACTATCCGACGATGAAAGTAATTATGGTCTCGAAGATAATTATCGAAGTCCTCGCATGGAATCATGAAGCGTGTGTGTTATAATAAAGAACTGAAAGTAGTTGGGACAACAGTACAAATGTAAAGATGATAAGGATATGGTGGATATGCCGCTGGTACATCCTATAATTATCTTATATGGTTCAGTTCTTTATCTGATCTAGATCGTTAACCCTATTATTAATTAGAAAAACATAAGCATGTTTAATCGATTAAGATTCTAGGGTTCATATGCTTTATGGGTTGCGTCTACTTATGTTTATAACTTAATCCATTCATGTTGTAACCAGTTAGCACCCCAGCCCAGATGGATAGGGTGGTGGTGCAAATTCTTGAATAGCTGGGGGGTCGCAGATTCGAACCCCACAGCCCTTAATTTTTTTGGAAACAGTTTGTTTGATAGCTAATTAAATCATATTAAACCATAAACTTATATTATAAATATTATAAACTCATAATTAATTTATATTTTGTTAAAAACCGACATATTAACTAGATTCTTTTCTGAATCTTGGTTAAAACCATATATATGTATATATATTTTAGTTATTAAAATTTGTTAAAGATTTTAATTTATAAAAGGGTTTTAATTTAGAAAATATATTTAAAATTCATCTTGTTATTAAAATGTAGTATAAATTCAAGTATTTTTATAAAAGATCATATTTTGTATAAATATTATTATTTATTATCTATTATTTAAAATTAATCTTTATTAATAATAAAAATATATATAAATACAATAAATGTATTTTTAGTTTAAAATAAACACTTAAAACAAATCTGTCTATATAAACTATGAAATCTTTATAAATATTTAATTAAGTACTTTTTATAAAATTAAACTCATGTTATTCATGATAAAACTTTGATTATTAAAAGTGATATTACAAAATAATAAAATAAAGTAATAAATACTTTTCGCAAGACCTCACCCAATCATCAAATCCCGAACGTATATCTAGTTTTAGATTCATTGTTGAAATCATAGTTATATTTCCCGCAATTTTTGTTACATAGGATTTCTCGTTGGTTTTCCCGAATAACTTGATCTACCTCTTGTTATTAACGAATCATTACCTCTTGCTTACTTGCTAAGGTGAGTAATCACTCCCTTATTTTATTGTTTTTAATCTTTTTGGGGACTTATGTGTACCAATATTTCAACTACATTTTATATCTTATTATCAATAGCAAACTGTAATATTTGTGTGTGTATCAGTTAAATGCTTATATGCTACATTTTTATTTGCGTACTTGCTTTATTTACCGCATTCGGAGAGGTCCATCATAATCACAGAATAGTATGGTCATACGATCATAGTAGTAGCCAACATCCGCTGCATGACCATGGTTTTACCTACACTTATTACTTGCTCATTTGCTTTGATTGCTTATACTCACAGATAACGGTTTTTCTCTTTATTATATAATATTATGTTGACTCATTATTTTTGTATTCACAAACTGGTGATCTACTCACTCAACATGTGTTGTTGACTAACCTATATATTTTGTACGCATTTGCAGGCTACTATTGGATTGTTTATCAAGGTGAAGATCACATAGTGAAGAACACTAGGTACAAAACTTATTCAATAATTATATGATCTTGCTTTGTAATTTCTTTATAACTGATGTACCTAAATGTTGATTGTTATGAAATAAACTAATTAGATATTGTCATTACAATTGCATGATATTACCTTGAGAGCTGTGAGCAATCAGCTCACGCCCCAGCGTTTCCGCCTTAGGTCGGGGTGTGACACTTGATGTGATGCAAAATATATAGAAAATTATCCTGAATTCATGTTTGTTTTACGCTTAAACGTTAACGAGTATCAATTTGTGTATATTTATGTTTGATGTAGGATCATGGGTGAAGAGAGCATGGAAAACAAGTTTTAAAGTGAAGGATATTGTTCGCCCAAGGATCGAATCGAAGACGAAACGCGTATACGAGCTTTAACGAGTTGACAAACGAAAAAACGAAGGCCGAAGGACCTAGCCGCCACATGCGACCAGGTCAGCCCCTCTACTAGCGCGACGCAGCGCTCTAGGGGTGTCCCATCTCACAAAAATCAACTAAACACGACTATTTTGTCCTTTAGTGGGCTTGTGGGTTTGGGTTTTGACTTGCCATGCAAGTTTAGAGATCTATTTAAGGATAATAAACCCATGAACGAATTCGAAATTATTCCAACAGCCACCACACTTGTTCTAGGGAGAAACCAAGGAGGAAAAGCTTACGGTTTTATCTTTTATCCTTTGTTTGCCGGTTTCAATTGTTTTAACGATTTTAAGTTTGTTTTTGGTTTTTAATCATTCAAATATTTTGTAATTAGATTTATATGAACATGTTCATCACTTTTATATATATTTGCTACTATTCATTGATTATGATTAGCAAGATTGGTTAGAATCACCTAGGTTTGATGTTTAACGGTTTATATTAACTAGTTTAGGGTGCTTAATGTGTGGTTGATTGTTATACTATAGTAGAGTTCATATTTTGTGATGTTATTCCATGTATACCTGTTGTCCTTGATGTGATGCAAAATATATAGAAAATTTTCTTGAATTCATGTTTGTTTTACGCTTAAATGTTAACGAGTATCAATTTGTGTATATTTATGTTTGATGTAGGATCATGGGTGAAGAGAGCATGGAAAACAAGTTTTAAAATGAAGGATATCGTTCACCCAAGGATCGAATCGAAGACGAAACGCGTATACGAGCTTTAACGAGTTGACAAACGAAAAAACGAAGACCGAAGGACCTGGCCGCCACATGCGACCAGGTCAGCCCCTCTACTAGCGCGACACGGCGCTCTAGGGGTGTCCCATCTCACAAAAATCAGCTAGCCACGACTATTTTGTCCTTTAGTGGGCTTGTGGGTTTGGGTTTTGACTTATTTTGACTTGCTATGCAAGTTAAGAGATCTATTTAAGGATAATAAACCCACAAACGAATTAGAAATCTTTCCAACGGCCACCACGCCTGTTCTTGGGGAGAAACCAAGGAGGACAAGCTTACGGTATCTTTTATCCTTTGTTTGTCGGTTTCGATTGTTTTAATGATTTTAAGTTTGTTTTTGGTTTTTAATCATTCAAACCTTTTGTATTCAGATTTATATGAATATGTTCATCACTTTTATATATATTTGCTACTGTTTATTGGTTATGATTGGCAAGATTGGTTAGAATCACATAGGTTTGATGTTTAATTGTTTATATTAACTAGTTTAGGGTGCTTTTGTGTGGTTGACTATTTTACTATTGTAAACTTCATATTTTGTGATGTTATTCCATGTATACCTGCTAACCTAGATGTGCTTAAGTTGTATGTACCCCGTGTGGTTGATTATTTCATGAATTAGTTTCGTGTAGGCGTTAATTGCATGTTTTGGTTAATACTTTGTGTGTTGATTGATTGTGGTAGGCATACCATTAGGGTCTGTGTTTCTTGGATCATTAAAACCAGTAGGTTCACCACCTTTGAGTTGGACCAAGACCTTAGGTGTCGGCTTATCTTGCTAGTTTAGTTGATTTGGTTAGTTGTTGCGAGACCACGTGCGGTTTTCCAGCTGTCGACTAGGTTAGTTTGTAAGTTGAGTTATTATGTCATTAGTATTGAATTACCCCTCTTCTCCTAGGTTTTTAATAGCTCAAGCCTTAGTGAGACCTGTAACTTAGACATGGACCAAGTGATGAGTTATTAGGGTACGTAGATAAACAACCACAAAATTAAAAGCTATCTAGACATTGTTAGGGTTTTCTGCAACTGACCGTAGGGACCCAGTTGCCTTGACCTCACCTATGTTAACCCATTTTTAGAACCCTGGTTTCAACCACGTGTTAGCACCTGTGTCATCTTATAGCCGTTAAGTCATCCTGCGTAGGTGCTTCGTTTTTCCCATTATAGTTAAGTTTGTTAGTTAAGTTAATTAGTTAAATTAAATATAAAATATATTAAACATTATTAGGTAGAACTTAGATTAGGGTTAATTATCTGAACCGTTCTCACGTGTCTTTGCGTTCGACATCGAACTTCCATTAGACTGTGTTGATACACGATTGGTAAACTTGCCGTCATGTGGAAAGCGTGGTTAGGATTTTTGGTTTTATAAATTTAAAGCTTTGTGTGAATTGCGTGTTTTAATTGTGCATTATCTATAAACTGCTTTCACCACATCAAAGTGTCTAGTCGACGAGGACCTCCGTATCCCTCTCAACGTGGTACGTAACGATAAGACAATGCACTTCGTTGAAAGACCGGTGAAAATAATGGATCATACGGATAAGAAAACTAAGCGTAGCTGAATCCCTATGGTCAAGGTTCGTTAGGAATCTAAGTGCGATGCAGAATTCACTTGGGAACATGAAGACCAAATGAAGTCTAAGTATCCGCATCTTTTTGCTACAGATGTTAATACCTAATTCGGGACGAGATTTCCTAAAAGTTGGGAATGATGTGACATTCGTCAAATTCGAGCTAATGTTTGTATTCGTTTTATTACATGTTTGTAATCGGATCATCTCATTTAATGAATTTTTGAGTTAATAACTATGTTATTCGGTTTTATCTTTATTATTTTTACGCATGACTTGCATTAATGTATTTATAATTGTTTAAAGTATCAAGCATGTGAATTTTAACCCTAAACTATTGTTTTACCCACTATTGATCCTCAAACCAAACTATAGGGACTAAGTGGCCATTTAAACAAAATTTATTTTGTTTTCCCTCCTCTTCCCCCGTCACCACCGGCACATACCTTCCTCATCGCGATTTAACTTCAATCAAGCCAGGAAATCCGGAATCTTGCAAAACAAACTAATCCTTAACCTCTACGCTATGTTCCTACATGGTATCTTTCGTTAATTGACACCAAACGAGACGAAACCAAATCAATTTCATTAACTATGAGCGTGGATCTGTGCTGACCTTGTTACCATATAAATACAAATCAAAATCCAATTCACGAGCACCACACCCTCCCCTCATAATTCCGAAGCTAAGCCCTAAGGCAATTGCAACTTAAAAACTTTCCAGAATCGTTTTTGATTTCTTGTTCAAGCCGAAAACCCTAAATCTTTGATCTCCTTCAATTCGTGTTCAATCCAGGATAAATTGTCAGAACTTCTCGCGGGACCATCTAGTTTGCTCTAATCATGACCGTCTCCTCATTACCTTATTTTCTCATTCCAAGTGAGTTCTTTATAACCCCGTTTTAACGTTTTAATATTATTGGGGTGTAGCATGTCACAACTTTTATTTCGTTAGTTATGTTCTTGTTTATAAACCGATTCACAAATATTGTACATGTTAATACCATTCTTGCATATTGTTTATGATTATACGTGAACTTTCTTGCAACTAACATCGACTTCGGTTGTTCGTAAGGTGGTTCTTATTTCCCCTATTACTACGGCCTCGGCTAAAAAAATGGGAGGACAGCATTAATTGATTTCATTTACTTTACACTTGAACATTTATTGCATTACGAACGTTGAATCGTGCCTTTATATATATATATATATATATATATCTGTGTGTGTGTGTGTATATGCAAAAACTTATGAAAACTCACCAACTTAATTGTTGACAAATATATTATTTTCAACGTGCTACAGGTTGAATCGATGGCGTGCTAAGGATAAAGATCATTAGTATACCTTAGGTTATTTAAATAAAGAATTTAGTTATTGTTTCGATGAAGTGTTTTATTTATGAATAAAGGTGTACTTTTTACGTTATGAAATGAAATTAATATAGTTATTGCCGCTTTAATAGTGTTACGAGCTATAAGTTATCTGTACGTTACACCCAGGCGTATTCCAACTTAATTGTTGACAAATATATTATTTTCAACGTGCTACAGGTTGAATCGATGGCGTGCTAAGGATAAAGATCATTAGTATACCTTAGGTTATTTAAATAAAGAATTTAGTTATTGTTTCGATGAAGTGTTTTATTTATGAATAAAGGTGTACTTGTTACGTTATGAAATGAAATTAATATAGTTATTGCCGCTTTAATAGTGTTACGAGCTATAAGTGATCTGTACGTTACACCCAGGCGTATTCCAACTTAATTGTTGACAAATATATTATTTTCAACGTGCTACAGGTTGAATCGATGGCGTGCTAAGGATTAAGATCATTAGTATACCTTAGGTTATTTAAATAAAGAATTTAGTTATTGTTTCGATGAAGTGTTTTATTTATGAATAAAGGTGTACTTGTTACGTTATGAAATGAAATTAATATAGTTATTGCCGCTTTAATAGTGTTACGAGTTATAAGTGATCTGTACGTTACACCCAGGCGTATTCCGCTTAAAGCCGGGGTGTTATAGTTGTCATCTATGTGGAGACCGTAGAATGATGTCATATGAAAGTTGTTGTTTGCTTTAATAGTATAGTAAGGTAGCGTTAGGTTATAATAAGAAGTATGGTTTCTGTAGGAAGGATAAAAAGTAATCTAGTCAATTGATTTTTGACATGAATGTTTGAGATTAGTTTAGGGAGGAAATCAAGTATGAAACAAGGGGAATCGCATAATAGGGAAAACACATTTGTTGACTTTCTCTCCTCACATACAAGGCACATGTCAAATCCCCCCCCCCCCTCATCATTTTAAAACGCCCATAACTTTTTAGACGACATTTAAAAAAAACAAATTCACCATAATAACGAGTGTTTTTGTATCTTTTATATGAGTACCGTATTGCTATATAAAAATTAAAAAAAATAATGGGTTTTTTTTTTTTACAAATTGTGTCTTACCAAAATTGTGTTTTACAAAATTAGTGTTATGCAATTGTGTTTTCATAGTGTTTTTGCCATTTTGTTTTTTACGTTGTGTTTATTTCATAGTGTTTTCATATTGTTTTCCATTGTGTTATTCCCGATTACTGCTTTACGGTGAATTTTTTGGCGATTTTTCTGGTGAAATTCCCTGGATTTCCGGTGACTTTCCGACGACTTTTCCGGCCAATTTTTCTGGCGAAATTTCCGGAGACTTTTCCGGTGAGGTGGTGGCTGTGGGTGTGACTGTTGTGGTGGCGGTGGAGTGGTGGTGATTGTTGGAAATGAGTGAAGATGTAAGTTGGTTTTTGAGATTAATGTAAGTGGGTTTTGAAGATTAAAATAAGTAGGTTTTTAATATTAAAATAGTCGATTAAAATGCCATCATTTCTAGTCTTTTTAGAAAAATCAAACTTTTTATATAAACATAGTAAATAAGATATATTAACTTTTTTTAAAAAAAAAAAGTAGAGAAAAGAAAAGGTAATTTTTTGATACAATTTCCCAAACAGCAGTAAACGAAAAACAAGTAAACACATGCTACATATTTAAAGGAAAAAAAAAAGAGAGAGAATAAAAAAAGTAACTTACGTTTTGATTAGTAATAAGGCAAGCAGTTAGTAATTTGGAAGAAATCGAGTGCAACCAACCAACAACTCAATATAATATTATTATTATCAGGTGTGCAAATTATGTATTGAAATTGTTGTTTGTGGATCGGATCAAATGGCAAGGTCAGGCCTGGCATACCCAGATCGATTCTTCGCAGCCGCTACTTACGCGGGATTCGGTACTCATTCATCTTCCAATTCCAATTCCAAATTCTCAAACGACGTCGCTCTGTTGCTGTATGCCCTCTATCACCAGGTTTGGTTGCTTTCAACTTTCAATTCAATTTAATTCTTGGGTTTTGTTGTTGCTTTCAACTTATTATTTTGCCCCATTTCATGTGAAATTATAGATCCACCATAAAACTAAAAAAAGTATAATTGTAATTCTAATGTATCTTATAATCAACCCCTCTTCAAGCTCAGATTTTTTTTTTTGTTTTTATTTCTATCAACATCAGAAGTGTTCTTTTTTTCCCAGTTTCTATACATGCATGGTTATGTATCTAGTAATTGATTATAGGATTGCTCCAATTCAATATGGGAGTGTAGCAGGATAATAGCCGACTATTGTCACTGTGCAACGTTTCATTTATATATCACAACCTTTCATTTGATAATCAAATTTTGTTTTCATTCCAATCAGGCAACTGCCGGACCTTGTACCGTACCAAAACCCAGAGGTTGGAGCCCAGTTGAACAAAGCAAATGGACAAGGTTTGTTTGTTTTCTTTAATAACCTGGTTTTTATGCATGAAGAAAAACATCAACTAATTGTTTCTACTTGCAGTTGGCATGGTCTTGGAAACATGGCTTCCATTGAAGCAATGCGCCTCTTTGTTAAAATACTAGAGGTACACTTCACTTATATCTTGTTTCAAATTTTCAACATTAAATAATCAGTATGTATCTATCCCTTAGGAGGAAGATCCTGGATGGTATTCAAGGGCATCCAACTTTATTTCCGACCCTGTTGTAGATGTAGAAATGAATGTGAGCCTTTTAAATCTTTATTATTATTATTATTATAACATATGTTTTCTTTATACTTTATATAATCTATATTCTAAATTGTTATATATTAATAATGCATACCATAATTCTAAGGTGGAGTTAGCCACTAAGAACGAAATCACTTTGCCTGAAACGAAAACTATCCCAACCGAGAACGGGAATTCGGTCAATAAAGACGTTATGGTGGACGCAGTCGGTTCAGTTACCGTCTATGACCAGTGGGTTGCACCCCTGGTTTCAGGCCCAAAACCAAGGCCCCGATACGAGGTATTATTATTATTATATTTATTTATTTTCTTTTGTTTATTTTATAAAACTTTATTGTTTCTTTTTTCTAATTTTACCTGTTTTCTGACACTGTTTTGTTTTTTAATTAACAGCATGCAGCAGCTGTTGTTGATGATAAAATGTATGTATTCGGTGGAAACCATAATGGACGTTACCTAAATGATCTTCAGGTATGGCCGATATTAGCGATATATGGTCAAAATTCATGATGATATTATTGAGTTGCATCTTAATTGGATTCTTGCAGACACTTGATTTGAGAAATTGGACATGGTCAAAGGTGGAAGTCAAAGCAAGTTCTGAGGATCCAGTGAGAGTAACTCCTTGTGCTGGGCATTCATTGGTCAGTATTCAAATCTGATTATTCAATAGAATATAAACCGTTAACGTGAATGTGAACATCAAGTTGTCAAGTTTGACCTTTTGGTTATTTTTTAGATACCATGGGAAGGAAATAAGCTTATATCAATTGCAGGACATTCAAAGGATGCTTCTGAAGTTGTCAATGGTTTGTTTTAACTTCAAGTTTTCATTTTTAACAAACTTATATTATAGATTTTTTTAAATTTTGCAGTGAAGGCATTTGACCTGCAGACAAATACTTGGTCGACCATGAAGACAAACGGAAAACCACCAGTATGCATTCTTAACATATTACATATACTTAAAACACCATTTATTATTAATAGACTTCAAACATATTTTTTTTATTTTGTAGGTTTCACGCGGCGGTCAATCAGTTACACCTGTGGGGTCCAACTTGGTCATATTTGGTGGTCAAGATGGAAACAGAACTTTCTTGAACGACCTTCACATTTTAGACTTAGAAACCATGACCTGGGATGAAATTGACACAATGTAACGTATCATTATAATATTCATTCATTTATGCTTATAGATTTCTATTACTTTTAGACATGATCTTGTAATTATGCAGAGGCGTGTCACCTTCTCCACGGTCTGATCATGCTGCTGCAGTACACGCAGAGCGTTTTCTTCTTATATTTGGCGGTGGCACACATGCGACATGTTTCAATGATCTTCATGTTCTTGATTTGAAAACTGTGAGATAATATAAATCTAATCATGTATTGGTATTACTAATGTCAAACTTGAACTTATTATTATGATTTTGTGTAGATGGAATGGTCAAGACCAATTCAACAAGGAGAGATACTGAGTCCACGAGCTGGTCATGCAGGTGTAACCGTTGGAGAAAGTTGGTTTATTGTTGGTGGTGGAGATAACAAAAGTGGTATTATTTGAAAATCAATAAACAGCTATTACATTCGACACGATATAAAAAAAAAGAATAATAGTTTTGTTTTTTGTTTTTCGCAGGAGTTTCGGAAACAGTTGTTCTTAACATGTCTACTTTATCATGGTCAGTTGTAAAAACTGTTCAAGGACGTGTTCCTCTTGCTAGTGAGGTAAATAAACAGTTTTGTTGGTTAATTTAGAGGTATCAATTTTGACTCGTTTATTGTAAACAAACCAAACGAACACGGACATTTAAATGGACGAGTTTTTTTTGTTTGTGTTTGTTAAGAAAATGAGTGTTTTGTTTTGTGTTCACTTGTTAATAGTATAAACGAACGGTTCACAAACATAACCGAGCGAACACCAATTAAAACTAAACGTGAACATCAATCTATCGGGTCCAAAAGATTAATAAGACTAAACTAAATTGTGGTGGGTCCAAAAAAATTAACTGAGCATATAAAAAACGTAAACGAACAAACTCAAACACACTTAAACTAATGTACATAAATGAACATAAACGAACGAACAAACTTAAACACACGTAAACTAATGAAAAGAAATTAACAGCGTAAATGAGTGAGACATGTGTTCATGTTCTTTTAACTAAATATATGAACGAGACATATGCTGTTCATTCGTGTAACTAAGTGAACAAAAAATTGTGTTCATGCTCGTTTGGTTATTAAGTAAACAAACATAATTGTAACTTCCGGCCACACAGTTCACGAACGGTTCACTGAACTTTCGGTTCGCTTACAGGCCTACCCGTTATCTTTTAAATGAATCTCGCTTCTCACTACGAAATACGCAAAAGTATACATGACATTTTTCAGTAGGTTTGGTCGTGTGTTTTATCTCAAACAGACAAATCATAAAATTTTGTTTCAAAGGGAACAGGTAAATGAGTCAAACGGGTTGAAAGTAACCCTAATTTTATTTTTAATACAACATCTTAAATCGTTGTATTCAAAGATTTAACTTATTATTGTAATTGTAAGTAACACACTAATTAATTATGAAGACTTTAGAAAACGAACCTGTTTAAACCCAACACGCTCGTATTGCAGGGGTTGAGTTTGGTGTTAAGCTCCTACAACGGTGAAGACATTCTAGTTTCATTCGGCGGGTATAATGGTAAATACAACAATGATGTAAGAACTGAGCCATTTTCTCTTATTTAATGTATTGCTTCCGAATGTTTCTAATTTCTTAGTTTGTTTTTGGTGTTGACTAGGTCAACTTACTTAAACCTAGCCACAAGTCAACCTTACAAGCAACCAAGTCAGCAACTCCCGCCCATGACAGTGGTTCGGGTGCACAAAACGCAACAAATGGCACCCGAGATGCTGATGTTGAATTTGACCTCGGTCAAGATGCAAAAGTTAGGGAAATCAGTATGGATAATAATGAGCCGCAAGTAGGTTTATTGTTTTATCATGTTATCGTTTATATGTTATGAAGTATATTACTTTGTTATAATATGTTTACGTGTATGCAGATAATTGAAATTAATGAAGTGAGCGAGCGTTCGATAGCTGTTCTTAAGGCTGAAAAAGAAGAATTAGAATCAGCTCTCAATAATGAAAAATTGCAATCACTTCAGTTGAAGCAAGAATTGAAAGAAGCTGAATCCAAAAATGCAGATTTGTACAAGGTAATGTATTTTCAATACTTTATTTTAAACACAACTTTGTTTTCAATAAAATTTATAACGGAATGTTGGGAAAAGAAACTAAACACAACTAGGGGTGTTCATCTGTTCGGTTATCGATTTGTTAGATTTGATTTGTTCGGTTATGAGATTTTTTTACCCCTAATTGAAAATCGAACCTAACCGAATTCGGAAAGGGGCTACTCGAACCTTAATCGATCCGAATTCAATTTGGTTCGGTTTCGGTTAAAATCGATTCAAACCGTATTAATTCGAATTCATCCAAAATAACAATTTATTTTGCTTGTGTTCCAGATTTGGACAACTGTTTGGGTTCCGTACTACATCAATATATTCAAACAAACCCAACATATACACCCTAAAACCAAAAGTTTAAGATCATAATAAAACATCCAAACCGGCGAATTATTAAATACTTTTAAACATACATCTAGTCAACCATAAAATAACCATTCTAAAACATCAAAAAATGAAAATTTGAAATATTGATATGGATATGGATTACTGGACTACATGTTACACATGGACTTAAAAAAATATTTGATCATATCCAAAATAATTAATATAGTTCATATTTTAATCGATTAATTCGGTTAATCGAATAAATCGAACTAATCGCTTAAAATAATAAACCTAACCGAAAATTGAATCATACATCGAATTCGGAATTTGGTTTTCGGTTATAACCAACTCGAAAATCGAATATTGAATTTGGATTCGGTTTTTCGATTACGGATACGATTCGGTTTTTTTCGATTTTCGCTTATTCTGAACACCCCTAAACACAACTGCATATTTAGGTTTTTTTAATAAATGTTTGAAGACAATTGGATCAAAACCACAAATCAAGAACAAGAGAAAACAAAACAGACAGCCCGATTCTTATTGCTTGAAAGAAAGCAAACAAAAGTATTTTTGTGTTTGTGTTGATTACAATGCTGCAGGACTGCCCCTTTTATATTAGGTAGGCTAGGTAACTAAGAAAGGAAATTTGCTAAAAATAAGACACAATATTATTCAGCCATAAAGACTAAATAATAACAGAACCTAATCTTGCTCCTAGGATCACTCCTCCTAGAATTACTCTTTATTGACCCATGATTTATTCAATTTATTCTTTTTATTCAAGATTAACTAACAATCTCCCCTTTAATCTTGAATAATCTTCATTCCCAACAGCTCTTTCATTTCAGCAAATTGTTGCCTTGGCAAAGCTTTTGTAAGAATGTCTGCCTTCTGCAACTTCCCACTGATGTGTTCAACCTTTATCTCCTCTTTCTCAATGCACTCCCGTATGAAATGGTAGCGCGTGTTAATGTGTTTGCTCCTTCCGTAAAACACCGGATTCTTCATAAGTGCTATGGCGGATTGGTTATCAACTTTCATGGTCACCATTTCTTCCTTCCAGCCTGTTATCTCAGCAAGTAAGCCTCTCAACCAAAGTGCTTGGCAAGTTGCGGTAGCGGCTGCCATAAATTCAGCTTCACACGAGGATAAAGCTACAGTGTTCTGTTTCTGAGAGTTCCATGCTACCGGTGCATTATTGAAAAAGAAAACAAGGCCTGTTGTGCTCTTACCATCATCTAGATCGGTCATGTGACTGCTGTCACTAAAGCCGAGAATTTCCTTGCTGCCATTCTTAGGATAGTGTATCCCAAGTTCAGTCGACCCTTTAACATATCTTAAAATGTGTTTGACAGCTTGCATATGTGTTTGTTGTGGCGATTGCATGAAACGACTTACGAACCCAACTGAGTAGCTCAAGTCTGGTCTGGTGTGGGTTAAGTACCGAAGACTCCCCACCAGTTTCCTATACTCGGTTGCATCAACTTCAGCTCCAACATCTTTCTTTGACAGCTTCAAACCAGGCTCCATAGGAAACTTTGTTGCATTGCAATCTGCAAGTCCTGCTAGATTCAGTAGTTTGCGAGCGTACCCAGCTTGTTTTATAGATATGCCTCAACTTCCTTGGCTTACCTCGATGCCAAGGTAATATTGGAGTAATCCTAGATCACTCATTTCAAAACGGCCTTCCATTTCCTTCTTGAAAGTTGCTATATCTGATTGTCTCCCCCCGGTGACAATCATGTCGTCTACGTACACTCCCACAATTAACAATTGTTTGTTTGTCACCCTTTTGTACACAGCATGCTCATGTTTACACCTTATGAAACCCAACAACTTTAAGGTGTTATCTAGGCGTGTGTTCCATGCTCGAGGAGCTTGTCTCAAACCGTAGAGTGCCTTCCTTAGTTTGTAGACTTGGTTTTCTTTTCCTTTCTTCACAAAGCCTTCCGGTTGGGTTACATACACCTCCTCCTTTAATTCTCCATGGAGGAATGCAGATTTTACATCCAAATGATGTACTTCCCACCCAAAGTAGGCTGCCAATGCGAGGATCAATCTCACGGTCTCCATTCTTGCAACCGGTGCAAACACCTCCTCGAAATCGACCCCATACTGTTGTACATACCCCTTTGCGACCAGGCGTGCTTTGTGTTTTGTAACTGCTCCATTTGCATCTTGTTTTACTTTGAATACCCATTTCAAACCGATGGGTTTATGACCTTGTGGTAGATCAGTCAACTTCCACGTGTCATTCTTCTCAATCGACTTCAATTCTTGCTGCATTGCTACTTCCCATTCCTTTTTATTTGCAGCTTCATTGTAGTTTCTGGGTTCATTTTCCATTAGGAGTAAATTTATGTTGCTGTTTTCATAAGTTTCACCAATAGATCTATAACCCCGAATTGGAGTGTCATCAAACACCTCATCTTCAGCCATAGATGGGTCTCCCACGCCTTCACTATCAGTTGGTTCCCTTGGTAGGATAGGTCCTCTACCTGTTACTGCCATCATGGGGCTGCTGGAATCTGACCCAGTTGAAGAATCAACAAAAGAATTGTTTTCTTCATGACTCTGATCATCCAATGGCTGGTTTAGGTCAGCCGTAGATGCATCAAAGTATGAGAAGTCTTCTGTTTCAGAATCAGTGTGCACAATAAATTCTGTAACTTCTAGTGCACTGTTGCTTGATGATTCTGACCAATCCCACTTTGTATCTTCTTCAAACACCACATCTCTACTCACCAAGATCTTATTTGTTGTTGGATCTAGAAGTCGATATGCCTTAGTGTTTGGTTGAACACCAAGATGCACTAGTCTTCGGCTTCTATCATCCAGCTTTTTCAGATGTGTAGTCATTATTTTTGCATAACATACACACCCAAAAATTCTGAGTTGATCTAGGTTTGGTTTTCGGCCCTTTAAAGTTTCATACGGTGTCTTGTCCTTTAAAGCTCTTGTAGGAACTCGATTTAGGATATAGAGAGAGTGCCTTATTCCTTCTCCCCATAAATCTTGTGGAAGTTCCATAGCCTTCAAGATAGTCCGTGTCATCTCCAAAATGGATCTATTTCTACGCTCCACCACACCATTTTGTTGTGGTGAGTATGGTGCGGAGAATTGATGTGTGATCCCCTCTTGATTACAAAAGTCTTCAAAGGCACGAGAAACGAACTCACCACCATTATCCGTTCTCAAATTCTTAACTTTTGTTTCAAGCTCCAATTCCATTTGATTCTTGAATCTCTTAAAACATTCAAAGACTTCATCTTTTGTCTTGATCAAATAAGCCCACATGAACCGGCTATAATCATCAACGATTAGAAACATATACCGGTTTCCACCTTTTGTGGAGGGAGAGATTGGACCACACACATCTGCATAAATTAGCTCAAGAGGCTTCTTGGCTTGATTACTTGTTTGATTAGGAAAAGGGGTTCGAGTTTGTTTCCCAATAAGACAAGAATCACATACCTGTTTTGGGTGCTCAATCTTTGGAACTCCTATTGCCATATTCTTGTTTTCTAACAGCTTTATGGCGTCAAAATTGAGATGCCCGAGTCGGGCATGCCATACCCAAACCTCGTCCTTCAAATTTGACAGCAAACAAACCGGATCTGCCACCTTCAAATCAATCTTGTACAGCCGGTTTGAAGACCTTAGCACCTTCATGATGAGTCTCCCCTCTGCATCTCGCATCCATAAGTACTCATCTTTCATGAGAACCGAATATCCAATTTCTGTAAATTGGCCCAAACTAAGAATATTACTTCTTAGATAAGGTATGTAATAGACATCTTCAAGAATCTTTTGTTCACCATTCTTGCATGCTAAGATAATCATTCCTTTTCCTTCTATGTTCACGTATGAACCATCTCCAAATCGAACATTTCCAACCGTGTTGAAATTGAGTTTGGAAAAGATTGCACGATTACCCGTCATGTGGTTGCTTGCACCATTGTCAAGGAACCATGTGTGATCTTCCTTTGATTCTTGATCATACCGCTGTGGAATCACTTTATCTTCATTTAGAAAAACAAATTCCTTCTTGCTTTCTGAATGAACTGTCATCAACAGTGCTGGTCCATCTTCTTGTACAAGATTTGCTGCCTCATCTCTTCGTTTTGTGGGACAATCAGACGAGAAATGGCCCTTCCCATCACATCGGAAGCATTTCAAGTTTGATCTATCCCTCCCCTTTGAATGCTGTCGTTCTTCAGCTTTCGCACCATTCGAAGATGATCGACCTCTGCCTCTCCCTTGGCCTCTATTACTCCTTCCAGCAGACCCACGTCCCCGACCAGAACCCTTTTGATCGCGGTTTCTGTTCTGCCAATCTTCATAGGATAATAGGAGTTGGTCGCCACCTTTAGTACTTGATTTTATTCTTTCTTCATAGGCTCTCAATCTCCCGATTGCTTCCTGGAATAACATAGTATCCAGATCAGCAAATTGTTCGATTGAGGCTACGATTGGTAGAAACCGATCAGGAACAGCCCCAAGAAACTTGCGAACTAGTTTCTTTTCTTCCATCTCCCCTCCAAGGCTGTTTGTTTTAGATACGATTTCTCCTAATTTTCCAACAAAGTCTTCTATTGATTCACTTTCCTTCATCTTCAATGCCTCGAACTCTGTTTCTAACAGCCCCAAACGGGCTTGTTGAACTCGTTCAGCTCCGATGAATCTTGCCTTCAAAGCATCCCAAACTTGTTTTGCCTGCTCAAGATGAGCAAGCTGCAAAACTAGTTCTTCTGGGATTGCTTGATACAAGTATGCAATCGCAAGGCTGTTTTTCTTCGGATCAACCTCGACTCCAGCCCTTGGTTCGATTGCTTCCCAAACACCATGTACATTGAAAATAGCCTTGATTTTGACAGCCCAGATAGTGTAGTTTGAGGGAGTCAAAATCGGGCATTGCAATGACAAGGTATGCTCTCTTGGTCCTCCATGGATTGCTTCTCTTGGTCCTCCTTGGTTTGCTGGATTTGCCATGCCTTTTCTGTTGCTTTCTGAGATACTCTCTTCTTCTGTCCGTCGAAAAAGACTGAGCCTTCAAGCAACTGAACACTCTTAACCTGGTGCTCTGATACCAATTGAAGACAATTGGATCAAAACCACAAATCAAGAACAAGAGAAAACAAAACAGACAGCCCGATTCTTATTGCTTGAAAGAAAGCAAACAAAAGTATTTTTGTGTTTGTGTTGATTACAATGCTGCAGGACTGCCCCTTTTATATTAGGTAGGCTAGGTAACTAAGAAAGGAAATTTGCTAAAAATAAGACACAATATTATTCAGCCATAAAGACTAAATAATAACAGAACCTAATCTTGCTCCTAGGATCACTCCTCCTAGAATTACTCTTTATTGACCCATGATTTATTCAATTTATTCTTTTTATTCAAGATTAACTAACAATGTTAACGAACACAAGTTTTTAGAGAAAAATAAAATAAAATGATAAAGAAATATGATTAAAACTTAAATGGGTTAACGATGTATATTGTTTATTCTTGAGTTTTTATATTAAAAAGGTAATCGAAACATATATTATATAAATCAAAGTTAACTATATATGGAAAAATGATTTAAAAGTAATTGTAAAAATGTGATGCATTCATGTAATAAAATGTTTAATAGTGTAGATAAGATGATAAAATAAAATTTTATAATTTATAATAACTGAAAAGTCTCTAGAAAAGAATTTTAAGTTTAAAATTAACTAGGTTTGTACCTGTCGCGTTGCGGCGGTGCATTAACATGCATTCGGTTGGTATGGGTAAAGATTGTTACAATACCGACACTATTTGAAAATTTTAACCCGTCAA
Organism: Bidens hawaiensis; assembly: GCF_021521415.1. Classification (NCBI taxonomy): domain Eukaryota; kingdom Viridiplantae; phylum Streptophyta; class Magnoliopsida; order Asterales; family Asteraceae; genus Bidens; species Bidens hawaiensis. The sequence continues at coordinate 107,322 of NW_027495909.1, forward strand.
CGCAGAAAAAAGTAGCAATACTCGTATAGCTTATAATAAAAGAAACTTATTCGGTCAGTGAAACCAAGGCGTTGTGGCGACGAGAAGACACATGTTGGGTCGGTTTCGGTATCGGGTTAGCTTCGTTACTGTGCCTAAAGTATAAAAAAACTGGTTGGCTTGTCACAAGGTGGTGCCGCCACGCAGACCAATCAGTTTGTTGCGGTGCTACCCATTGATAATTATCTATATATATAGTTAATTAATTAATAATATTTGAGAATTGAGATAAGTTTATAAAACAAAAGTGATGAAAAAGAACAAAAAAGTAGATAGAATAAAAACAAAAAGTAAAAATAAAAAGATTAGTGAGAATTTCACATTGGGTAAATTGGTCATTCTCATCAAATTAACCTCAAAAGTTAACTTATGTTAGTGAAAAGAACATAAAGCGTGATATTTCTATAAAAACAAAGGACACTTAGTGTAATTTTCGCACTTAAAAGGGTACGTTTCATAATTTGAGTAATACATAAAGGACAAAATTTATAATTTACTCTTAATTTGACTAGACTAGGCCACTAACTATATAGTGTTTATACAATCCTGCAGGAACTCCAGTCTGTGCGCGGTCAGCTTGCAGCAGAACAGTCAAGATGTTTCAAACTAGAGGTAACTTACTTTTTGCATAACATGTCAAAATGTGTTCGGGTCAAAACAGGTGAAAGGTCAGCATTACTCATTTGCTAATGTTATATTTGAAAATGAACAGGTGGATGTTGCAGAGTTACGACAAAAGCTACAAGCAATGGACACTTTACAGAAAGAAGTTGAAATCTTGCAAAGACAAAAGGCGGCTTCTGAAGAAGCTTTCGCTAAACAAAAACAAAGTTCAGGTGGTGTGTGGGGATGGCTAGCGGGTTCCCCGCCTCCTGCCCAAAAGCCGAATGATGTTTGACAACTTAAAACGGCTAAATACATACATAGTGATTGATTATTCTACTTAAAATCTCTTCTTTTTTTTTTATAAATTTGTTTTTCGACTTGGCAAAAGATATATTTATGATTTTGTGTTTGTTACAAAGAGAACATAGGGATGCTTTGGTTTTTGTTTGGGATTATGAAATGTGGAAGCGAAATAGTTGTCGAGGTTGACCATAAAATTGGATTGTTTTCATTTAGATTAAAGATGATGGCATATAACAATGGGTTCTGCTTGAAGCCTTGAATTACTTGAATATGATAAGCACGGGTTGAGTGTTGGACATCTCAATCAAAACCTCTACATATTCCAAATGGTTACCACTTACCAGGTACTGACACACCAGTACCCATACTTGTAAGTACCGAATACCCCAACATTAAGATCTTGGTACCGATACCGGTACCAAATGAGTGGGCATGGGTACGGTTCAAGTACAAGTATGGGTATTTGGGAAAAATAAACCGCATCCCTACCAACCACAAGTGTGCAGTCCCGTTGGTTATGTTAAAAAGTTGATTGATGGCCTAACCGTGTATCGGTTGTTATTCTTGATATAATCCTTGGGATGGATATTATTGCTTATTATATACACAGAGATATTTTATTGTAATATATATGCTTGGGTTTTTAATATTATCAAAATAAATAATTTATTGTGGACATGTAAGTGATTTGTTATCATTGAGATACATGTGTATCACGGAGATTTTGATCCCGAATTAGGGCTGTTCAAAAAGCTCGAGGCTCGAAGCTTGGGCTCGTGGCTCGCTCGAATAAAACTAGCTAAAAAAACATGATTTGAAACATTATGAGCTAAGTTGGTTCAGTTTTTGTAACCGAGCCAGAATCGACCTAGGCTCGGGCTTGGCTCGATTTTAATCTCGTTTAACTTGAAAATCGAGCCAGAGGCTTAGCTGAGTTGTCTCGTTTATTTTCAAGCCCGAGCTCAAAACCACCCTGGGTCGACTCGTGAATCTGCTTTAGAGCTAGTTGTTTTTTATTTTTTTTCTTAAAAAAAAGGCAGGATAAGAGAAAGTGAGGGACTATTTTAGAACGTTAATGAAACCCAAACCCGTATTGTGGTTTTATAGGAATTGAAAAACCCTGCTGTAGAAGAAGAAGAAGAAGAAGAAGAAGAATATGTTGAGGGGTTCAGTCGCCACAAGAAGATCACTATCACTAGTACGCTTCTCTGCTGCTGCTGCTGCCTACACCACCCACCCTGGTATCTCTCTTCTTGTCTTTCATTTGCTGCTTACATTTACCCATTTAGGAGGAGGAATTATTATTGTTATTATTATGCAGCCCCAGTAGGAAGCATCTTTCAGAAGAAAGTCTACTCTTCTTCTTCTTCTTCTTCATCTATTCCAACTGATGATGAGAATGAGAATGAGAATGAGAATGATTATAGTAGTTTCGTTCCCGAAAAACCCGAGTTACAGCTCCAAGGGGTTGATCCCAGAAAAGGTTGGGGCTTTCGTGGTGTCCATAAGGTATTTATTACTCATTTCAATTCCCTCCCATTTTATAATTGAAACCCCTTCCTTTAAACTTTTCAACTATCAAAACCTAAATTATCAAATTGAATGCTGCTGCCAAAATTCAAAACTATAATTATCAAATTGAATGTATGTTTACACTGCAGGCTATCATATGTGGAAAAGTTGGGCAACCACCTCTGCAAAAGATCTTGAGAAATGGGAAAACTGTCACCATTTTTACGGTTGGGACCGCTGGCATGTTCGATCAAAGAACCATTGGAGCAAAACACTTGCCCAAACCTGCTCAATGGCATCGAATCGCTGTGCACAATGAAACACTTGCTGCTTATGCTGTTTAACAACTCACCAAAAAGTATTCCTACTACTAGTCTCTTGTTTCTATATTCCTTTGTTATTATTAACAGTCAACATAATTTAATATGATAATCGTTTTATTATTATTTTCTGGTGATGTGCAGCTCTTCAGTTTATGTGGAAGGTGATATCGAAACCAGAGTTTATAATGATAGTATCAATGGTGAAGTTAAAAACATACCCGAGATATGCATTCGTCGTGATGGTACGCGCTTTATTCAATTTTTTCTTACTATCATTGTTATACCACATATGGATTTGAAAAGGGTGTTTGGATGTGTGTTAGGGGTGTGAACGGGTTGTTGTGGGCTCAAACCGAACCAAACACGGAAATTTTGTTTCTTGAGTTTTTGAAACCGGTTGATTTCAAATTCTGTTTGGTTTTGGTTTTGCCATTTTGGCTTGAAACAAATTGACCAAAAATAATGAATTTGGGTCTAAATATTCTGTTAATTAATAATTTATAAGATTATATTACAGTTGGTCTAAAAAATTTGGGTTACACTGTTTAGTATTAGTATTATTATTATTTGGGTGCAGTTACTGTACGAAAATGCTTAACGTACATTAACGTATGCGAGACGCTCAAAGGCAAAAACCTAAAACGCTTAGAAAACGCTCACAAAACCTTAAACGCTCATTAAACGCTCAAAAACCGTCTTTGTGAAAAAAAGTGAAAAATTGATCGATTAACCATCCAAAACTGTTTTTTCAGTGAAACAATGATTGATTGGATATGTATTGACGATTCCGAGATGTTTGGATGTGATTTCATGGATCGATTCGCGAAAAACGGGATTCGCGTACGTATTTGTACGATAAGCATTAGTGTATTGGATCTTTTCACATTATTATTTATCAATTATTTAAAATCCAAAATAAAAAATGAAAATTTATAAGTTCGGTTCGGTATTAATTACACTCAAAACAGAAACTAAATCGAAAGTTCGTTTTTTCAAAAACATAAAACCACACAATCGGTTTTCGTGACAGTTTGTTTTTTTTTTGTTTCGGACCGATTTTCTCGGTTTCACGCACGCCCATTGTGCGTTTTGAGAGTGATGTGACACTGACTTATCAGAATTTGTTTGATAATTCAGTGATTAAAGAAACGGGTAGTTTCATATATAGTCTTGAAAACTTGCATAGTATCATACTTACCCAACCATTAATATTAACATTTACTTAAAGTTAACTAACAAGATGGTGTATGCAGGAAGGTCCGCCTCTTCAAAACAGGAGAAACCATCAGCAGTATTTCTTTTGATGAACTACGTAAGTAGAAAGGACAAATCTTAAATCTTCAACGTCATAAAATAGCAAAATACCATTTTTAGCCTTTTAAACTACCCTGATCATTTCTTAATTTATTCACCAATAGATGTTATAGTTATTGTATTGTATGACGACTTAGTTTAAACTGATGTTATCTTTGATTTTGACCATTTTCTTTTTTTTGGTGTCAGGTGAAGGACTGATTTAGTTTGACCAAAGTGTCGTCATCGCTTATATCTTGGATTTCTGCACGTTCTGACATGTTTCTTATATATTCTACGGTTTCATGTTTATTTTTTCCTATCATCTGCTCAAACATGCTGCACCAAAGCATACATTGTTTATTTTTATTCATATATGCATTAGGTTTAAGGTCATGTCAGTTTTGGATCAGACCTGCAGATACAATTAGTTAAATTGTTGCTTTTGTGTCAACCCGTTAAAACTTTTTGGAAAGATATTTTATGTATCACGGGAAACGGTTTATTTGGTTCGTTTTTACCCATTACAAGTTACAGCATATAAGGTTGTGTACAAGTCTTATTTATTCGATATAAAATAGCTAACAAAAGAACCAGGGAGCTTTTGTAATTTACTTTTATCCTTCAAAAAGACACAAAATCTAAAAAAAAACATCAAAGAGGAACAAAGCACAGCTCATTACAAGCACTTTATAATTGTTAATCCTTTTCAAGTATCCTGTAAACTGCCATTTAACTTGATATGGCATATCTACAGTGTCAAAGAAACGAATAATTAATTAAGCTGGCACAAACAAGTCGGTATTTAATATCCTTTCAGCAAGTAATAAATCATCTGGAGTTGTAACCTGCAAGCCATATACAGGTTTATTGATGCATGTTCATATAAAATTATCTAATCTGTAATCATGTACCTTAATGTTTGTATAAGATCCATGAGTGATGTATACAGGATGTTTGAGGTGCTCAACAATTGACACGTCATCCGTCACTTCGAGTCCTTCTCTGTTGTGCACCCAAAATTATTATTTTTAAATGTTACATGGAAATTGCAACAATAATCTAATAATCTGAATAGATACATTTTCAGAGTGACTTGGACACGTTCTCTTTTAGCAATTTTGTTTTTCCCATTTGACCCGTTAAAGAGAGTCAACCCATCAACAAGTAAATGAGTAAAAATTTCCCACATTTATAGTTATATGAAATAAAATGAATGTGGTACCTATTTACAAGCTCAAAGCCTTTCTTCAGCAACTCAGGCTTGATGACCTGTAAAGAAAAACAAACTCAGTTTCTATAAGTAGAGAACCGCATAAGCATTTGCACATAGTGCTCTAAAATTATAGTGAGAGAGAAAGAAAAGCGGTTATGCAGTTACATAGCCACCTTTATTATCACAGTTAAAGCAATAGGTGTATGGCTTTTCATTCATTTCTTAATCTACAATAATATGCGTTTTAATTATATTCGTAAGTGAAAAACTGAAACTTGACTTTCTGTGGTCAAAATTGCAGTCTTTGTGGAATTCGAATAAACCGACTCGAATAAGCATACTCAAATTTGAGTCGAATTTGAAGACATAATGCATCATTAGTTTATGCATATCTATTTTCCTATTGTTTTGAAAGACCGTAGTGTTTATTCTGCAAATCAAAAATCTAATTTTGTAACGGTATGGAGCCTGTGTAATTATAAACAGGATGGTGATGTGTTATTTTTTAAATCTTAAATATAAACTTACATTAGATCTTTGAAATGAAAATAATAAACCACGTGTAACGTGTCTTACCTATGTCTACAAAGGTAAAATGGTAATTTGCAAGTGAAAAGTGAAAGCTTGCAGTATTCTGAAATTGAGATGAAAGTTGGGGTTTGTTTGTGCAGGTTCTTATGTAACTCGTGAGAAAAACCACTTTGTCTACTTCTACTTGTATTCAAAAGCAGTGTTGATGTTCAAATCTGGTTGACCAACAAACATGAAGCTGAAGGATAATTCTAATGTTCTATAACGGTGGAGCCGATAATTTAAAAGAAAATAGAATGATGGCATTATTTCTGATCTTCTATAACTGGTTATTCAAAAGAGAAGAGGATGATGGCTAAAAAAGATATAAATTAATTTTCAAGTTTTATGCAGTTGCAGATAAACTCCTGCATGCAACCTTTTTATAAATTAATTTTGCTAAGTCCATTCGCAATGGAGGAAAGATGGTAAGAGTCGTCAACCTGACAGGTATTTCATGTTAACCTCACTTTGTGTCATGTTTGTTTTCTTAATTTGTATTGTTGGTGAAAATTAGCTTGTGGGCAGTCATCTATAATTGACAGAAAACACGTTTAAGATTCTGGGAGCATGGTTTCTACATACGCACCTGTGGCGTTTGCATTTCCCAAAGTGTTTTCCTGTCCAATGTCTTGACCACAAATGATTCACTATTTCCCTGAGACACGATTTAAGATAGATAAATAAAAGGATTAATTGTAAGAACAAAAAGGGGTTGAAACAGTATTCAAATGAATAAGAAGTGAGAACCACATAAGTTGCCTATTAAAATTGTTGCATTCTTTTTATTATTTATACAATATGAAAAACGGATGCAACCGAATTTGAAAATTGAAACACCAAATACAAGAAACATTTTTGAAGTACCTCTTTGATAGTAGCTTTAGCAGGAACACCAAGTACGGATGCTCCAACTCGCAACCCATCATTCAAAACCTGCAATGATACTCAGAAGTTGAGAAGAAAATAAAATAAATAGTTGTTAAGTGAAAGTAAAAAGTAAGAAAGCTAACCGACCTTTTGTACGTCAGTGGATGTGACCAAAGGTCTTGCAGAATCATGGATGCATACAAGTTGAGAAGCCAAATCAATAGCCTGTTGATAAATAATAATAATGAATAAGAAGAGAAAAATAAATAATATTGAAAAGTAAGACGAACCTGAAGTCCACTGTAGACGGAATGTTGTCTTTCTTTACCAGGCAATGCGAATTTGAGGTCCACATTGATCTTGTCTCTGGCATCTGATGAATGAGTGTTATAAATAATAAAAGGTAATGAAAAATGAGTAGAGGTAGACCTTGAAAAATGTCGAGGTAAGATGGATCACAAACAACAACAATTTCCTTAACCTCGGGCATCCGTGAAAAAGTGTAGAAACTGCATTGCAGGTAAAGTCAAACATGTTGAATGGAAGGAATGAATGAAAAGTAGTTAGTAAGTTACCTATACAAAGCAATAGGTTGGCCTAAAAGAGGAAGATACTGCTTTGGCATGCTAGCCTATTTACAAAGACAAAAGAAATGATTAATTGTTAAGTAAGTTTGAATGAATGAAAATGATAATAAGATGAGAGAGGGGCATAGCATACACCCATTCTTTTTCCCATTCCTCCAGCAAGAAGAACCACTGACACACTTTTCTCTTTAACATGAACCACACTCGGCTGCTGCTGCTGCTGATGATGATGATGATGATGATGCAATATAATAATAATAATCATATCAGGTAGGGTTTGAATAATTAAGTTTGAAGAAGTAATGGATTGCTTGTATGTAGATACCTGGTTTGTAGGTGTAGAATTAGGATTAGAAGAGCAGCAAGTGATTGCAGTACGAATTGAATGAAGATTATTATTATTATTATTATTATTATTTCTTCTGATTACAAAAGTAGTAGAATTGTAGAAAACTGGATGAGGAATTGGGAGGATGGATCTGGAGGGAATTCGAGGCGAACAAGAAGAAGACAAAACTTGAAGAACCATCGCCATCTCTCTCTCTCTCTCTCTCTCTCTCTCCGTGTTTGCTTGATGCTGCTTCTTCTATTCTACCACACTGAGTCAGTCAGTCAGTCAGCCAAAGAGGGAGGGAGAGAGAGATAAAGGAACCCATTGCCCTTCAAACTTGACCATCTTCTCCCAATCCGGTATTATTATGTTTATTATTTAATCACATGGTATTAACCTAAATAAAATAATTTCCTTGGTACACAACTTTTGATTTTATACAATACAAATCGTATATAATTTACATGCTCTCTCTAAAACTATCTGATATATAATATATTTTTCTAATAATAAATATGTTAACCAAAATATGTATTTACTTCGGATGATATTTCGGATATTTTATTAAATATTTTTTTATAAATTATTATCTATCTATTCTAATAAATAGCTCTCCTTATCTTTTTTCAACCAAACGATAGTGAATTTTGAAGTGTTACTTAAAGTGTTTATTATGGTTTATATTAAATATAATAAATAATAAACATTCGATTCATAACATGTGGAATGAGAATAAGCGACTTAGACTAAATTCTAATAACGTTGGCGGCTAAGGCTTAGCCTTTAATACCTAAAAATACATATGATTTTAAAACTAAAAGTTTTCGGGTTGACCCGAAACCTAGAATTCGGACCAAAAAACCGACTCGAATTACTTCGGTTCAGGTTCGGGTTAGTATTTTCTTGGGTTCAAGTTTATCGAGTCAGGTTAGTATGGGTTCAGGTACGGGTTTTCTTGGTTTGGGTTTCATGTTACGGGTAAAAGTGGCAGCCCTGCTTTCAACGATTATAAATAACAATCACTACATTCATGTTATGCAACTTTAAATCTTTTTATAATCTTTTAACTCAGAATAATCACTATTATTTGAACATGGTTTTAATGTTAATATGTATTTTTTATTTTCCTGGCATTTACATTCATATCAAATAAACAAATCATTTTGTTATATTTAAATTTTCAGTTTTTATGTTGCTTAATTATACAATTTGTTAATTGTAAAATATAAAGTCAATTAAAAATTTATCATACACAAAATATTAATGACAACAAATTTATCATGATCAATCAATTTCAAATTGTAGCCCTGCTTGCGGTGCGCACATATGATGTATATATGTGTGAACCCTCGGGTGGGCAAAAGTGAAATTGCACTAATTTTGACGTTATTTTACTAATCTCGTGAAAATAACGTTAAAAGTGACGGACGGTTAATCAGGCATCATGTAATGGCGTTGATAGCCGAAAGACAAGGGTACATGCACCGATCAGCCGGTGTCCCGATGATTGAGTGCTATGTTCCTTATGTCCAAGGCTTGATGCAAAACTACTATCGAGCCGGGGGTCTCACCGGAAGCAGCCTCTCTATCCTTATGGGGTAGAGGTAAGGCTGTCTACATCTTACCCTCCTCAGACCCTACTATAGCTTTGCTATTGGTGGGATATACTGAGTACGATGATGATGATGATGATGATGATGATGAATCAATTTCAAATTGTAAAGATTCTAAGGATAATTATATTATCAAAGTTCAGATATATGGTTTTTGGGATAATCATGTTTTTTTTATAAACATGATGACATGTTCTCAAATGATATCATATTAATTAATTAAAAGCTATGATATTTTATGTGTATGAATATTTTTTTTATTAGTATCATGGATATATATTATCATTTATCTAGAGTTGGCATGTAATTGGAGAACCTTTTTTGTCACACGAACAACTATATATAGTTATATCAAGAGTTATAAGCATGCCTATATTTTACTTTATTAAGAGTTACAAGCAGTCATGGACAAAAAAATTTGATTTTTGATAAACAATGTATACCTACTAATACAATCAAAAATCTGGTGTAAAAGGAAGTTTTTACCTATCTGTAACATATTTGTGTAATTTCTGTAATTTAAATTTAATTGTAATTGTATTAACAATATATGATCAATTTGTTGACTGTATTTCACTTAATAGTCAAAGTTTAAAATTTTCAACAATTACCTGTGTAATACACGGGCCTCAAACTAGTTTTTTCATAAAACGAATGTTCATTTGGACATCCAAGTTCTGAAATTCCATATTCAGATATATAAATCTATTGTTCAAAATTTTTAAATATTTGAAACTTCAAATATCTGAATTTATACAGCCCTTGCCACCCTTAGTGATGCGATGTATCATCCTGACATGTTGACACTTTGAATTCAGTTACTCAAGCATGTAAGACCCCGTTACCGGTGCCCTACATTGGACGTTGGATTTACTCATAAACACAGTTCTATATATCAGAGTTAATTAAAACTTTACGCCCAATATAAAACTTTCAAAACATTACAGTAATAATTCATAACATGTCTTAAAACATTCATCTTGTCTTTCAAAATCAAAACATAAGTTAATAAACGTCTTGAGTCTTCGGATGCCAGTCTCTTATTCATTTTTCACGTGTTCCCCTCAAGCGAGCTGCTTCATCCTACTCACATTCGTGCATACTAGAAGTCAGCTACGCTGAGTGAGTTCTAGTTAATCATACCACATACATTACATTCATAACTACGTACTTTCATACGTACTTCATACTTTCATACTTCGTTCATAACATACATACTTACCTTCATACTTTATTTTAAACTCTACTTTACATTATTCTATTCTGCCTCGGATATTATTAGGGTCCGGTCCCTTTTCTGCCTCGGACTTTATTATTAGGGTCCGGTCCCTTTTTACCTTGAGTATTGAAATATCCGAACGTGTAGTGAAGTATAACGTTAATTTCGAGAACGAAATTTCTTTTAAGGAAGGTAGAATTGTAATATACGAAAAAAACACTAAAATATAAAATAATAATAATAATAATAAAAGTAAAATAAATGAAGGGCTATTCTTGCCAATTAACGAAAGTAAAATTTGAAAGCCATGCACATCATCATCTTCTTCCCGACTTTTCCGACGGGATCGTGGTAGACTCAACAACAAACTCTAGCTAACTTCACAAAACTGAGGGGTGTTTCGACTAGTATAAATATAACGAACGGTTATTATTTTCTTTTAAAAAAACATACCTCTTTATATCTCTCTTTCGTATACACCACCACCGCTGCCCTGCAACTCGCCGGAAACAACCACCAGCGCCGTTGGTTGTTGGAAGGAAGGTCGCGCTATTTGCTGGAGCCGAAACTAGTCACCGCAGCCCCTGCAACTCGCCAGAGAAACCACGGGCACCGCAGCCACCTCTACGCGAGTTCTCGCCGACACCGCCGGTAGTCACACACCACCGCTCGCCTCCGCTCTCCGTGTTTCTGCATTAGTACCGCTGTCGTCGCCAACGGCGGTTGTTTTCTTTCTAGACTAACTCTATCGAACGATTGCAGGTAACAGTTTCATTTGGATATTGTTATGATCCTTAACAGGGTCGGCCTTTAGGGAGGGCGGGGTGGTCGACGGCCCCCGGCCCGACACCCCGTTAGGCCCGATTTTTTTTAAACAATTATATGTATTTTAATGAATAACAAGATGTATATTTAATGTTTAAACCTAATTACAAAACAACTAGTTTGGCTTAGTGGCAAGGAGATATTACTCTCAACCAAAAGGTTGTGGGTTCTAGTCCCAATTGGAACATGTTTAAGCTTATTTTTATATAAAACTTTTTTACACAACTCAAATCATGACTAAGTATGACAATTTAAAATTTTAATTATCTAAAGCTAACAAAATACTCATTTTACTTGAGGCAAAAAAAAATTTCGCCTTTCTAAAATATTTTTAGCTTCTCGGAGCCGGCCCTGATCTTTAAAATCGAAAACCAATTTTGTTGATTCAAGTCAAGAAGTGATTGTTAATTAAAAACACTTAAATCTATGATCAATAAAAGTGACCTACCGGTCTTTCCTCACCTACTGAAAATTATAAAACTGAACGTTTAAAAACTGAATTGGATTTAAGAGTTTCAAAATAGTTTTATTCTTTTACTACTTATTTTATTAGATAATATTTAAAGAGTATATAAAATGGGTTTGATCACTAAATATGAAACTCAATAACTCTTAAAAGGTTACGTTGAATATGAAAACTCAATTCAACAATAATTATTATTTAATTGATAATGGTGATCTATACAAATACAAACATATGGAACTTATTTTCAGATACCGAAAACGATAGAATGAACGTGAGCACCACAACTATATATTAAACTACCATAATATTATAGGTTCGCGTACGAGCTAAGGACTATTTATACTTAGTGTGTTCTCGCTCATCGGATAAGGTACGGATTTTATGGTCTTTTACTTGTAGCGTAAATGTTGTTTTCATCGATCTCATAGTGTACGGACTTCGTGGTCTTGCACTTGTAGCGCCATACCGTGTCTCATAGTATATGGGTTCTTGATTCATTAAATCGTATCGTAATATTGTAGATTCGTTTCATAGTATCGTGTTACCGTCAACCGTTATTAAATAGTTGCTATATATATTACAAATTGTCATATTGATCATTGTTTATTTGATAAGTGAAATTGTTATGCATGCGATAGAATATATTTTATTGCACTCATTATCGCATGCTCCTAATAGACCATTGTACATTGACTGATTGTTATTGAGACATATTATATTGATATTAACCATTGTTATTGCATTTTGTTTGACCTCAATACCCGAGCATTTATCCACCTATGGGGACGTAGGGCGTCAATTGAGGCACCTTTGACGTGCTCTATATATGGCAGAACGATTAGTCCACATCGTCTCTATATTATTGTGCGATGAGAGCACTTACTGATTACTGAGAGGCGTATGGATCGATCTTAGGTACATTGTTACTTGAGTGAGATGGCTAGGTGTGTGTGCCCACATTCCTATCTCACTTAATTATTGGTGCATTAGTCTGCAGTTAATGTACATACTGTTATTGTTACTATTACTGGCTCACATGGGTATTTTCATATATATATTGTTATTGTACTGATTCATAACTGATAGTTCAGCGTATTGTTACTGTTATCGGCCCGCAAACTGAAACTGCGTCTTCCTTTATTGTTCATCGTATCGTTTTTACTCGTATATTGTTACTGCTATTGTTTCCTCCGTTATTGGGCAATGTTTGGCTCATCCGTGTTTTTTTTGTTTTGTGTTTCCTTTAATTTATTACCGGTACTCAAGGGAATCAGGGGAATGTGTGATAAGAGAGTAAAAGGATAGAAGTTGGAAAACAAGGAACTTAATAATTTATTTTGAGTGAAACAACTTTATTATTTTTCGTTGTAAAAAATGTTAAACCTTTTTGGTATTGAATGATTTTAAACTTTTAAATTTGGATTTTCATTGATCGTATTGAGTGACACGTCGGTTCTAACCGGGCTGAGGTGTTACAAGTATTATTAGGGCTCAGTCCCTTTCTGCCTCGAGATTTATAAGGACTCGGTCCCTTTTCTGGCTCGGATATTATTAGGGTCCGGTCCCTTTTCTGCCTTGAGTATTATTAGGGCCCAGTCCCTTTCTTCTGTACCTAACCATCTCTTACATTCATTCATAACATACATACATAACATCCATACATTATACATAGCATTCATATTCATAATTATAACTTGACAGTACGTGCAATATCCGAAGATCATTCACGTACCGACAAGCAATCATTCATACCTTTCACATATATCACATATGGCATACACTTATCACTTAGGATAAATGTATTAACAATTCACATCAAGTATTCACACAACCCCAAAAACATAACAAGGAATGGGGCTAGAAACTCACCTGAATTCGGTTGCGTTCACCGTTTACAATTATTCCTTTCTTGAGCTGTGCACAACTAACTGTATAACAATTACACGTATCAATTAACTATCACTACCCATATCGTACTTCTAGCTTAATTATAACCCTCAACGAACGGGGGTCCGGGGGCAGCCCCTAGTAGGGTACAAAGGGCAGAGCCCTGGCTGGGTCGAGCTTAGAATTTTAAGTCGTTATTAATTTGCTAACTTAAAAGTTCAAGGGCTTCTTTGTAATTAAATCATTCTAATCTAAGTCTGGGGACCATTCTGTCATTTTATTAAACATCTAGTTCGTTACCCAGTTCTTAAAGAATTGGGTTCATAACGAATGAACCCATAACGAACTGATTATTATAACGAACCTGTCTTCATGACGAATTGGCTACAGTTGCGAATTGGAACATATAACGAATTTGAACTTATTCGTTTGGCCTGGTTAACGAATTGAACTTCATAGCGAATTGAACCCTTATAACGAATTGGTCAGCATAACAAATGACCCCTCTGTAACGAATTGAACCTTCTAATTCGTTATCTCCTCTTAACGAATGGTCATAACGAATTGGGGTTAATTCGTCATCTTTTCCTAGCGAAATGGCATAACGAACTGGGGTTAGTTCGTTAGGTTCCCGTAACGAATTAGGGTTAGGTCAGAGAATGTCAGAAACATTCTCTGACATGCTTAACCTTGTACGCTGTTTTTCGGCAATGTCACCGCCGGAAAACCGTGATTTTGCCGGAAAAACGAGATCTCACTCGTTTTCCACCGTTTTTCACCATTTTTTGTCCCGTTCGATCCAAATCTGAGCTAGGGTGACCCCTAAGCTCATCTTTTGTTCGGTTTATACCCGATTCCACCCAGATTTCATGACTTTAACGGTTTAAGGGTGTCGGCTCATCGTTTCGCAACTAAATCTAGTGGGTTTGGATCCATACAACATCAAACTATCATTACCTCCGGTCGGGATTGGTTTTCCTTCTTGGTTTGGCTAGAGAAAAAAGAAACTAGAGAGAGCTTAAGTGTGTGTTTTGCATGATGTAAGGAACATGTGTAAATGAATGGATTAATGGTTAATTATTGTTTATATATGATGGGTCATGGGCTTAAGCCCATGGTTTTTATCTCTTTTCTTTTTAACCCAAGTCCATAACTCACATATATTTACCTAACACAAGCCCAACTCATAATAACTCATATTTTATTTATTAACCGAAACGAGAAAACGGGATGTTATAAAGCACCATCTATGTTAGGTTGAAAACATTTAGGTAGTGGTTAGCATGAGGTAATAAAGAAGGAATGGAATAGCATGAGATCAATGAAATTAAGAATCAAATAAAAAGATAGTGTATATGGTTTATTATTTATGGTATAAGTTTATAAAACAGAAATGGTGAAAAAGAAGAAAAAACAAAGAAAAGTATAGTAAATAGAATAAAAAACAAAAAGAAAAATAAAAAGATTAGTGATAATTTCACATGTGTTGTAAAACAATCTTGATAGCTAAAACAATATGACATGAGATGATGGGAGAAAGAGAAAGATTTCATTAATATGTGTTTATTAGAACTAGTGGAAGAGCCCGCGCGTTGCGGCGGGAAGGCAGCGGGAATTCGGTTGGTTATGTTGGCAACATTGGGTATGCACCTTTTTAAGATCTTTTGTTTGAAAAGCAAAGTTCTAAAATATTTGGTTGCGAGCAAAACTATATAAATAAATATGGGTTTAGATTGTGGTGTGCGCCTTTTTAAACTGAACTTATAGAACTAAAAAAAAAGTTTTACCAAACTTATAGTACATATTTACTGTAATTAAACATAATATAAAATATAAACTTACTAAACTAATGTTGTCACATAATCTTGCTTGCCCCCTATTATATATTCTATGAAATATTATGTGAACAGAATTTAATATATATACATCGGCTATCTTGCTTTTTGATTGTAAGTTAACTACATATGACCCTTTAAACATTTTAAAGAAAATAACTAAATCATGACAAAGCACAATCTTATAGTTCTACTCTTTTAAGTCTTAATTGTTTTTATAGTTGTACATATGAGTACCTTTTTAGGCAACCAATTAATGTAGCTGAAAGTAAGAACAACTGAATAGGTCCCCGATGGTAAATGTAATGGAAGGTGATAACACTTGAATAAGTCGTTGGCGGTGCAACCTCATAAATATAGGGTAAGCCCGCTCTTCACGGCGTGTACACATGAACTAATACCAAAATAAAAAGCGAAAAGAACTATAATTGGTTCAACTTTATGGCTTGAAAAGCTTGTGTCACCACGGCTTTGTGTGCTGTCACCTAGCGTAATGAATAAACAATATTTGTGTATTATGAATCTTAAAAACAAGGTGACTACCCTTTGAATAAATATTGTACATAACTAATGTTAACAAATGTAAGTAAATCAAAACTTGAATCTTTATATAACTTGAAAAAAATAATTAAATAAAAAAGGGAAGTTCCTTCTTCCACATAAAAGGATCTCGATGGATCTCATAGTTGATATTTGCTTCCAAACCACAAATAACTGATTTAGAAACTAACCAGGGTTAACTACCTATGATAGAAATGACTTCTTAATTGTAGCAATAGAGCAAGAGTCATCAATGCTAAAGTAAAAGTAGTGACGTAACTTTTGTGTGATTTCATTGAGTTCCATGGCATTATCATCCACAAAAGGGGGTTAGAAGGGGCAAGTAAGCATTCATCATCTTTTGCTAACATTTTTAGTACCAGTGACATTGAAGGCCTCAATGACGGGTCTTTTTGAGTGCAAACTTACTTGTATAGCTTGGGTCGCCTCTTTTTTTTTTTGCAATTGGTGTTACAATTAAGTTTGGGTTGAAGATTCCATCTTATATTTCTGGAAATGATTCCACGCCTGTTTCAAATGTAAATAACGCAAAATGATTAGTATTCTCATATCAGTTTTGTTCATGCCAATATTGAACAAAAACTTTCGGGAAATTGTTAAATGACAAGTTTGCCCCTTAACCTAGTCAAATAAAGTTATTAGTGATAGCAAGACATTTTCCTTTTCATTTTTAAAGTCTATATTGTGACAAAATACACATTTCGTTTTCCTTTTTCATTCCGCTTTGGAACTTAAAATTGGCTTTTTAACTTCTATTATATATAAATTCCTTTTTGTCCTCAAATATATAGTCATTTTCACAAATTTGGACTTCATGGACAATTTTATCATTTTAAAAAATCAAAATGCAAGCTAATGATCAATCGCTAAAATCCAGTCGTCTCCGGCCCACCCAACCCGACCGATTTAGATGGACCACACCTAAACGATACAACACTACAAAAAGGCTTTTTAAGCTATGGCTAGTGTTGTCATTTAACAAATTTTAATAACTTTATGAAAGAAAATTCCACATGAGTAGCAGTGGGTTTTGAAATGTAAGTGACTCATGCATACAGCATCCCAGTAAATTAAGAAAAAAATGCTATGCCTACGATAGCAACTAAGCTGTCGTTATTATTTGTGTTTTTACGTTTATTGTTTCATATTCCAGTGACCACCTCCAGAACTATAAACATTTGTGTTTCCGGTCAAGCGACCATGAGCTAGGTACTCTTTAGCTATATATCTTTTGTTAAGGTCACAAACAGATTAAAAATATTAGCTGCTAATTTATAACTTTTAAAAAGAAGAAAATTAATGTACTTACAATTTGGCTGAAATCACGGTACTAATGTGGCTCGTATTATCTTGAACAGATCGGGCCAACCCAAAATCTACTATTTTAGCACGAAACTTCAAAATATTGCAACTTTAATATCCCTGCAAATAATCCAACATTTGGTATTTTCAGGAAGGTGAACAAGCGACAAGGCACGTACCAGTGATGATATTATATATTCTTTCCCAATTTAAGTTCATTTCTTCGTGGCATCTGCATGTATTACAAAATATTAAAAGTTGCAAATTTTTGAAATCAGATGACAAACTTTCAAAAGAAACATAATGATCGACAATAATAAACTTACCAAAAATGAAGTGGTCGAGGCTCAAATAAGCATTCATAAATAAGAATGCTTTCAGGATCTAAACAACTGCAACCAAACACCCTAACTAGATTTTTGTGTTGAACACTGCCATCATGTTGACTTCATTAAGAAATCTGTTGCAGTAAATTCAGGAAAACGTGTAATGTAAATGGGTCAATGGGATCAGTTTGAGTTACAACCGTGTAGACGGTCTCAAATCCTTCTTGCCCCAGTTTATTAAACTCTTCCCATTATCTTATGGCTTTCACAAAAGTGAAGTATTTGAAGTTTTTTGCTTTCACAAATTCTACAAACGTAGCCATTCCTGATGGAAATTCTTCCCCAA
This sequence comes from Bidens hawaiensis, assembly GCF_021521415.1. Classification (NCBI taxonomy): domain Eukaryota; kingdom Viridiplantae; phylum Streptophyta; class Magnoliopsida; order Asterales; family Asteraceae; genus Bidens; species Bidens hawaiensis. Next base: position 125,352 of record NW_027495909.1, read on the forward strand.
TAAGGCCATGTTTGACTTTGAATCTTGCAACTTTGCTTCCGCAGCTTCAAGCCTTGATAATAAGCCAGGATTCCCACTTCCATCTATCACTTTTGCTTGTCATTTAGAAAATTCAATAACCTATCACTTCATAATATTAAATGCCGGGCTAAAGTAAAATAAAAAACTTATAATTTACAAATTAAACACTTGTGCTTCTACTTCTTCTCGCATTATGTCATAAGGTTTAGCAAAATGTCTAGCATCTTCAAAGGGATCTTCCATTACGATTTCTCTTAATGGCTATGCAACCAACACAATTTGGTAGTAAAAAAGGTGCAATGAAATAGATAAAAATATAATCTTTTAAAGAGATATACAAAATTTACTCCAAACCTGTGTTCTAGAAAATTTAAGTAAATTTTTGTGTTCCTTTTCAATCCAAACACGAGTTCGTGAAAAGTGATATGCAAATGGATGGTGTATTTCAACTGGTACATGTATCAAATTGAACTAAATTGTAAATATATTGCATCCACTATCTTCTAACAATTTAGTTCATGCCTATATATTGCATTCATAAAAGCTTAAAACTGATCTAAAACTGAATAGTATCACAAACTTGCGTATTTCAACTTGTTTGGAACCTGTGACAATATATCCTTCAACACCACAAACTATGTCTGAAAATTCTGAAATGTAAAACTCAGCAGACTGCAAGAACAAGATGTAAAGTTTTAAACATAAGCCAAAAGACGGCAAACATGTTACATATCAAATTAACATGGTTTGTTGCAAATACAAAGGAGTTTAGGACCAAAATACAAACTCCGATCAGTAATTCTGTACAACACACACTAAATTCAATTTCAACAACAATCACTATCACAATAATCCTAATTAGGTCCAATTTAGAGATTCAGCAAGAAACCAAAAGCTATGGATTCAACAAAATTGACAATCTATAACAACCAAAAACCAAATTAGAAACTGAAGACCCTCAATTGTGTAAAAAAGTCTATAACTGGAGAAAAATAATGCGTACCTGGCTTTGATGATGCGGTTAGGGGGCTGAGACGAATTATACTAAAAAGTAATCATGGGTTGGTAACGGATGATCGGCTCTTCAAGTTATTGCAGAATGGAACAGACCCGTCATAACTGATTGGACATATTGATTGGTGAGAGCGGATTCGAGAACTAACGGTGTGTTCTCGAGTCTCATTTAATGAGGGGAGGGGGAAGAAAGAGGAGGAAAATGTATAAAAGTCAAGTTCCCAAGATTTTTTAAAGAAAGAATGGGAGGGGAGGGGAGGGAAAAGAGAAGAAAATTGGAATGTATACATGTCTTTCAAATATGGAGAGATTATGAAAGAAAAGATCTTAGTATAATCTTATCTTCTTTTAATTTCCTAAATTACCCTCATATCAATCTTTATTATAAAAACATCCATCGCGTTCTCCATATGCAGTTTTTTGGCGCCTGCAGTTCTTTTTGGCGGGACCTCTCAACCTCTCATCATACTGGAATCATCTCATCATCATCTCATCTTGAATCAGGTTAGCTTGTTTCCTATCAATTATTCAATGGTTTGCCTCAATTGAACACATCTTGTTTAGAGCCCCAATTTTTGTCTGCCCGCTCCTCTGCTTTTTTGACTAATCTAGGCATGTGGTTGACCATTTTATTAAATAAATATGTATAACTTAATGGAATAAAGATAAGTGTGTTTAGAAATTAGTTGGATAATACATTAATAATTGGTTTAATTATTAAATATTGATTTGGATTTGATTTCGTGTGAGTTCATAAAAGAATTGCTTGATAGCTTCATGAAAATAGTTGTATTATGAATAAAAATAAGCAGAGTGTTGAACACATCTAAACCCAATGTTTAGGGCCACAAAGAATCTAAACTATATTAAAGAAAATAAAAATAAGCAAATATGTATAATGAAAATAGTTGTATTATGAATTTGCAGAGTGTTAGGTTTTTCGTTTGCTATTCATAGAAATCTAGCAAGTTAATTATTTTTAGTTTATTACTTTGAAATAGTTAAATGATGTACATAGAAATATACATCTTTTCGGCATCAAATAATCTCTAAAAACTGCAATTTCTATCAAATAACATAGCATAAAAGATTACTTATCATAATAAAACATAATTTAGGGTGAAACCAAGCCCCAAACGAAGAAACGAGCAAAAGGACGAAGAAAAACAGAAGAAAACACAAGAAAAGCAAAGAAAAACGCCCCCATGCCTGAAGAAACACGCCCCCATGCTTCTGAACACAAGAAAAGACAAAATCTGGAAGCAAAAGCACAGGACTGTGCCTACCAATCACGGGGCCGTGGACGAGAACACAGAAAAGACGAAGAAGAATTAGCACATGTCACTAAAAACCACGGGACCGTGCCCATCAACCACGGGGTCGTGGCCATCTTTCAGAAAAGACAAAATAAATCTGGGACATGTCATAAAAATACACAGGGGCGTGCCCACCAACCACGGGGCCGTGCCTCACACTCCAGATTGCCTATAAATAGAGGCTCTTGTGCCATTTGAAGGGTGTGCCTTGAAAAGAGTTCTATTCGGTTTTCACTTATAAAAATACACACTAACACTCTCATTGAAGATCTAGTGAAGAGTTTGAAGGCTTGGAGGTCATCACCATCAACCATCATCATCAACCATCATTACCATCATAAAGAAGGAAGATTCATCTACAATTGGTTAGATTATTCCAAGTTTAATCATGTATTTGTTATCATCATTCATCTTAATGTTTATCATCAAGCTCATTATGAGCTAAACTCCTTTTACCATCTAAACTCTATGAAGAAGCTTTGTTTTACTTGATAATTAATCAAGACATGTGATGTAGTCTAGTAAAGTACATGGTTATATTACAATTATCTTTTGATGAGAAATGTTTCACCATCTTAATTCACTAATTCAAAGTTGGTGGTTGTCAATTCTACTGGCAATCGTTCATGATCGATTCATGTTCTTGAAAGATAGAAATACTTTGATACATTATCGAAACATGGATCCTTATATTTTACTTATAAATGATGAGATATAAGTTATGATGTATTTCTCTAAACCTTGGTAATCCGAAAATGGATTTGCATGGGATATCAAATTAGTTAAAGAAATCATATGTTAACGGAATGTGTAATGATAACCTACATAAATCAACCAAGGGGAGGTTGTGTGATGAACTATAACCACCCGAAGTTGTTAGAATTGGTATTTGAGAAATCGAAGTCAATCCTAATCTTTCTACTTTACGAAACTACTTGCCAACTTAAATTGACATCATTGAGATGGTATGACATTAGGAAAGGGTGGACTTTAAAATGCGCATGCTATCTCCTTAGTGCCAAAGATGCTCACTTAAGGTTTAAGGAGCTATCTATCACATATTACTATGGCAAATTTATCATATGTCTAAATATTAATTATCAATGTTAAAATGGAGTGGATTCTTGATCTTAGATGGTAACCTTCGCATAATTGAACAACTCGTTTAGAATCTCTTGTCTTGGTCACCTATATATATTATATATTAGTATTTACATTTTATAAAAAAGTTCAAAATTAACCCCAAAATGATTAAAACCTCCGATTAAAGCAAAACAACGATTTATTATTAGAAACCTTTGTGTCCACGGATCGATACTTGGTTCTTACCAATACTTTTCTACATATACGATAGGTACACTTGCCTATTTTGTGTGTGTTTAGTCTTTGTAGAAATCACTTTTATAAATTTAAAACACGATCTTGTGCAAAAGCAACTCATTCCATCCTTATATAATTTTACTACCACACGCAGCACGCATCAAGTTTTGGCGCCGTTGCCGGGGACATGGTACGTTTCTAAGAACAATCCAAGTTTTAATTTAATCATTGTCTATAATTGTACAAATTTTTAACTTTTATTTTATTTTATCTCTACTTTTACTAAATATTAAAACATATAATTTTACGGCTAGCCTACTTTTTACCTTTATTTACCTTACCCTTACTTTAGGATTGACTAATTTAGACCCTAGTTTAGTTTAAAATAGCTTAGCCTAACTCGTAGTTTAACTAAGACTAAACTTTAGTACTAACTTTAACTAACTTTTGCTTTAGTGTTTAATTTTGATTTAGTCCCATGTATGACCTCTACTTTTGAATCCGAGCTTGTTTCTCCAATTTCTGAACCGGAACAACTCTTTCGTCGACGAACTCGTAAACGGGCTATAGGAACCGCCGAAGCAATCAAAGACGAATCAGTAGACGCCACCACATCAGGAGAAAATCAAACCCAAGAAATGATGGCGGCCATATCAAAGAGCCAAACATGAGTCAGTATGCCAAGCCATCTCTCGAAGGCTATGGCAATGGAGTGGCTCCACCCGATGTTACCGAACATTTTGAAATCAAATCAAGCACCATTCACATGGTGGAAAATTCAATTCAATTTCATGGTCTCCTCGACGAAGACCCTCTTTCTCACATATCTAGATTCCCACGAATATGCGGAACCTTCAAAATTCAAAACTGTTCAGAAGATCAAATCAAACTCAAACTCTTTCCTTTCTCTCTAAGGGGTCAAGTCTTAGAATGGATAGAATCCCTTTCCTCTGGTTCCATCACCACTTAGGACCAGATGGTTGAACAGTTTCTCCTCAAATATTTTCCGCCCGATAAAACTGCCAAATACCGAGCCAGCATTACCGGATTCCGGACCGATGATGATGAATCGTTACACGCTGCATGGGAAAGATACAAAAGTCTTATAAGAAGATGTCCACACCATGGACTGAGTGTATGATTACAAGTTCAAACTTTCTTTGACGCACAATCCAGTCAAAACAAACAGGCCATCGACTAGATGGCTGGTGGAGACCTGGGATCCAAATCACCTAACGAAGCATTTGAAGTCCTGGAGAAGGCCGCAAAGAAGAGTTTCGCTTACAACCCACCAAGATCTACACCTACCCATAAAGGAATACACCACGTTGATTCCAACACTCTTGTCACAACACAGCTTGAAGCCCTTTCTAAATAATTCAAACAACTTCAAGCCGAGCTGACAAAAACCAGACCCAACTGTGACACCTGTGGAGGAAATCATAAGACGAGTGACTGTAAAAAAGTCATTATGGCCATGGAAGAAGTCGATTTCATCGTTCTACAGAACAACGCTTTCAGCAATAACTACAATCCAGGATGGAGAAACCACCCGAATTTCAGCTAGAAGGACGAATGTAACACTCAACCATTATCCGGATTCGAAAAGAGACCGATAAATCAACCCTTCCAGCATAAACCTCAATTTCAGGATCAGAGCTCTAGTAGCCATCAAAACCCCAGCTACTCAAAGATCGAAGAAATGCTAATCCAACTGATGACCAAAACAAATGAAGCAGAAAAGAAAGCCGTCTCAAGAGCTGTTGATATCAGCGGAGTATTATTAAAACATGAAGCCGATCTCAAAAGTCAACAATCCTCACTTCAGAACCTAGAAACTCAAATCGAAAAAATTGCCCGACAGTTATCCGAAAGACCACCTGGCACCCTTCCAAGCAACACAATCTCCAACCCGAATGCAACAGCTAACGCCGTTACACTCAGAAGCGGTATGACAACTGTTGTCTCACCAACTTCAGAACCAGTTATGGGAAAGAAATTTCCTGATGAAACACAGGAAAGGCTGACCCCAACAAGCACAGTGCAGCCCAATGAGCCAGTCCGAACTTATTTTCCACCTATTCCATACCCCGGAAGACTGAAGCAGGAGCGATTGAAAGCTCAGTATGGGAAGTTTCTAGAACTCTTTAAGCAACTCCATATCAACATCCCTTTTGTCGAGGCTATTGCTCAGATGCCAAAATATGCCAAGTTTCTCAAAGAAGTGCTGACAAACAAAAGAAAGCTGGAGGAGCTCTCGCATGTCACCCTAAGTGAAGAATGTTCAGCTGTCCTTCAAAGCAAGCTACCAACAAAGATGACCGATCCAGGGAGCTTTACTATCCCTTGTCTCATAGGAAATTTATCTGTTAGCAATGCCCTAGCTGACCTAGGAGCTAGTATTAATTTAATGCCTTATGCGGTTTTTGCAAAACTAGGGATAGGAGAACCAAAGCCCACCCGCATGAGCATTCAATTAGCTGACCGATCTGTTAAATACCCTCGGGGCATTGTTGAAAACATGCTTGTCAAAATTGACAAGTTTGTTTTTCTAGTAGATTTTGTAATTCTAGACATGGAGGAAGATAAAAGTGTACCTCTGATTTTAGGAAGACCCTTTTTAGCCACCGCAAAGGCTATTATTGATGTTTGCACCGATAAACTCACTCTCAGGGTCAATGACGAGGCAATCACTTTTGACATAGGAAAATCTATGCAATATCCGCAACAGCACGATGACACATTATACTGTGTTGACATTATGGATTCCATTGTAAGTTGCTATATGCGAGATTCCTCCATCAATACTCCCCTAGAAACACAAGTCTTAGACAAAACACTCAATAAACCCATTTAGAAAACGAAAATCTAAATAATGACTACCACGAAGAATCAGAAATGATATATGAAATCATTGAAAACAATGAAAAATCAAAACCATCAATCGAAGAACCACCAGCCTTAGAGTTAAAAGAACTACCAAAACATCTCGAGTACGCCTTTCTAGAAAAAGATTCTCAACTCCCTGTAATTATTTCATCTCACCTTTCTAAAGAAGAGAAAGACGAACTTCTTAAGGTCATCAAAAACCATAAGAAGGCTATCGCATGGAAGATCATGGATATCAAGGGCATCAGTCCCTCCTTTTGCACTCACAAGATTCCCATGTAAGAAGAATACAAACCCGTGGTCCAACATCAGAGACGTCTCAATCCCAACATGCAAGATGTGGTGAAGAAGGAAGTAATCAAACTGCTTGATGCCGGATTAATCTACCCGATATCGGATTCACCTTGGGTCAGTCCCGTTCAAGTAGTACCCAAGAAGGGGGGAATGACGGTCATAATAAACAAGAAGGACGAGTTAATACCAATGAGAACCATCACAGGCTGGCGAGTTTGCATTGATTACCGGAAGCTTAATGACGCCACAAGAAAAGATCATTTTCCACTTCCTTTCATCGATCAAATGCTTGAACGATTATCTGGAAAAATGTTCTACTATTTTCTTGACGGATTCTCTGGATATTTCCAAATTCCCATTGCTCCTGAGGATCAGGAGAAAACCACTTTTACATGTCCATACGGAGCCTTCGCCTACCGAAGAATGCCATTTGGACTATGTAATGCTCCAGCCACCTTCCAACGTTGCATGGTGGCCATCTTTCATGAAATGATCAAAAACTCTATGGAAGTCTTCATGGATGACTTCTCAGTCTTCGGAGACTCATTCGATCATTGTATGAAAAACCTAGACAAAATGTTAACTAGGTGTGAAGAAGTAAATATAGTGCTCAACTGGGAAAAATGCCACTTTATGGTAAAGGAAGACATTGTTCTCGGTCACAAGATTTCTCAAAACAGACTAGAAGTTGATAGAGCCAAAATAGAAACCATATCCAAAATTCCACCGCCAACTTCAGTCAAAGCCATTAGAAGTTTTTTAGGTCACGGAGGTTTCTACCGCCGATTCGTAAAAGACTTTTCAAAAATCTCAAGACCTATGACCAAACTTCTGGAGAAAGACGCACCATTCGTTTTCTCTGAAGAATGTGTTAAATCATTCAACACATTAAAAAGACAAACTTGTCAAAGCACCAATCATGACTACACCCGATTGGACCCTTCCATTCGAAAATCATGTGCGATGCAAGTAACTTTGCAGTTGGAGCCGTGCTCGGACAACGCAAAGAAAAACACTTTCACCCAATTTACTATGCAAGTAAAACTCTGAACGATGCACAAGAAAATTACACCACAACAGAAAAAGAGTTACTAGCAGTAGTATTTGCCTTTGAAAAATTTAGTTCCTATCTAGTTCTTTCCAAAACCATAGTTTACACCGACCATGCCCAATACGTTACCTCCTCAACAAACAAGATGCCAAACCCAGACTCATCCGATGGATCCTACTACTCAAAGAATTTGACATCGAGGTCAAGGAAAAAAAGGGAGCAGAGAATGTCGCCGCCGACCACCTTTCGCGCTTAGAATGCCCAACCCCTGAAGAACTTCACAAAGAAATTATCAATGATAATTTCCCACATGAAATTCTCATGCGCATTCAAGAAGTCATAGAAGAAAAAGACAAAAGTCCTTGGTATGCCGACTTCACAAATTACCTAGCTTGTAGAATCCTAAGAAAAGGGCTTACCCATCAACAACGAAAGAAATTCTTCTCCAATCTTAAGTTTTACTTCTGGGAAGATCCATACGTGTTTAGGATAGGTGCAGATCAAGTTATTCGTAGGTGCGTAGTAGGCAAGGAAGCCTTAGACATTCTCAAACACTGCCATGAAGGACCAACAGGTGGACACCATGGTACTGCCACTACGATCAGGAAAGTGTTTGATGCAGGATTTTTCTGGCCCACCATATACAAAGACACACATACTTTGATCCAAGCATGCGATGCTTGTTAAAGAGCCGGGAACATCTCATCCAAGAATGAGATGGCTCAAAAAGGCATTCAAATTTGTGAGATCTTTGATGTATGGGGAATAGATTTCATGGGCCCATTTCCTAACTCATTCGGAAATAAATACATCCTCGTAGCAGTCGATTATGTATCTAAATGGGTAGAAGCACAAGCTCTTCCCACTAACGACGCTCGAGTGGTTGTAAGATTTCTGAAAAGATTATTTTCACGATTCGGCACTCCCAAGGCCCTAATCAGCGACAGAGGTACCCACTTATCTAACGCTCTGATGGACAAAGTCTTAGCACGATACGGAGTTCACCACCGACTGGCAACACCATATCACCCTCAGACCAGTGGGCAAGTAGAGGTCTCGAATCGAGGAATTAAGAGAATTTTAGAAAGAACTGTAGGAATGAATCGCAAAAATTGGGCATAAAAATTAGATGACGCTTTGTGGGCCCTCAGGACGGCTTACAAAACCCCCCATAGGAACGACACCTTTCAAACTCGTTTACGGGAAAGCATGTCATCTACCAGTAGAATTAAAACACAAAGCCTACTGGGCCCTCAGAGCAGTAAACTTTGATCCAACATCCGCCGGCATAAATCGGGAAGATCAAATTTGTAAGCTCGAGGAACTGAGGACATTGGCCTACGAAAATTCTTGGTCTTACAAGGAAAAGACTAAACGCCTACACGACGCCCATTTAAAAGGCAACAAAAAATTTCAAATTGGCGATCGTGCACTGTTATACAACGCTCGTTTACGTCTTTTACCAGGAAAACTGGAATCTCGATGGACAGGTCCATACATAGTTGAATCAGTTTTTGACTATGGGACAATCGAAATTTCAAGCTCAAATGGCCAAAAGTTCAAAGTAAATGGACATCGATTAAAACCATATATCGATGGTCCACCTGAAGAAGTTCTGGAGGTATTAACCCTCCAACTCCCTGAATAGGAAATCAAGGAAACAAGGCCTTGTAAATAATTATCAAAAAAAAAAAATTTAAAACCACGGGGGCGTGCTTCCAAAAGCACGGTCCCGTGCCAAAAATCGCGGACCGGCATCTTTGCTGCAAAAATCTCAGTCAGACTGGTTTGTAACTGAATTGTCAGAACACAAACACGGGCCGTGCTTCTAAAAGAACGGGGCCGTGCTTTGAATACTGGTTGGCTATAAAAGGGCACCTTGTGCCACTGCATTCCTTGCACCAACCAAAATCAAAACAATAGTCTCTAAAAATCCAACCATGCCGACTGAGATGAGTGAAGCAATCCCCGTTTCCCGACACCCGAGAAACGATGCCCGCCATGTTTCCAAAACCAAGCTTCTCTTGAAACTTCAAGAACTCGTCAAGGAGCTCACCGAAATGAACATCCTTGTATAGATGCGCCTCGTTCAACTCACCGAATCGGTGGAAAATATGAAAATGGAACTTCGAGACATCAACGAACAACTCCAGTTTCAAGTTCTCGGTTTCACGTACTTTCCACCACCTGGACCATTCGGAGGAGGAGAGCCTTTTGGAAACATCTAGGAAATTTAATTTTCTGTTTTTATGTGTAAACAAATGCATTATGCACAATGTGTTCGGATTTCGGGCTTAACCCGAATATTTTCTTACGTTTATGAAAACCGGGCTTATCCCGTAATTGTTTTAGGATTTCTTTATTTTAATGAAAAGTAAGTTTTTAGATGACCAAACTTCTAAATTATCATTCTAAACGTCATTCTAAGAATTCTAGCTATCACGTTTTGCTAAATAATGCAAGAAAAACATCTGTGACAATAGGAACGGGCCGTGCTTCCCTAAGAACGAGGCCGTGGTCACCCCAGAATCTTTAGCATGATACGCGCTGACTCCGTACAATTCTCTGAATCAGAAACATTTATTCCCCTAGCAGCACGGGGCCGTGCTTCCAAAAGCACGGGGCCATGTTCAACTTTCCAGTCTCTATATAATGCATGCATAAACTCACTATTCCATTCACACCAAACACAACAAAACTGAAATGAAACGCAAGAAGGTTGAATGGAGACCAGTGAGGAAGGGCAAGCAACATGAATCTTCCTCGAATCTTGAGGAAGAGGTCATGAGGCTACAATGCATCATGAGAGACCAAGTTGAAAGCAACATTCAAACCGAAGCTCGCGTAATCAAGCTAATCAACAAAGTTGAACTACTGAGGTTCGAAAACTTCCATGTTATGGATGACCACCATAAAGATGTGGCTTCCAAGCTTAACTTTCTCAACCGAGAAATCGTTAAGCTCAACAAAAAGCTCTCCGAGCTCCTGGAAGCCAAACGAGCACCACCACACATCCAGGACTTGTTCGAGAATGGTGGACGTTGAAGTTCTGACTTTGTTTCGTGTTGAAGTTGTTCCCGCTAGTACTATGTGTTAGGATCGAGAATTGTTGTTGTACTTTTCATTTTATCTATGTTTAATTATGTCTTTAGTTTTATGTTTCATGTTTTAATGAAGTTTAAAATCTTTAATTACTGTCTCAAACTAACCAGAAAATAAAACCAGTTAAGAACGAACCAGCTCGAAAAATAAACAAAAATCAAAAGAATACTGTCTGCATCATGCAGCACAGTACCGTGCCTCCAAAAGCACGGGGCCGTGCTTTTGGTCCTAGAGCAGTTACGATTTTTAACTTATCAAAATAACCTTTTTCAACCACCAACCCTAACATTCACTACGTTTCTGGACCGAAAACCGCCGACTATCCAATAATTCATTGATTTCTTCATCATTTCTTCAATTCAAAACCTAAGGTATGTTAATTTTAATGATTGCATTGTTCGAATTCATCATTCTAGGTTTAATTTAACCCTAAAATCACTTAAATCGACCAAATCGGGTCAAAACCCGAAAAGGATATGGGTTATTTTGCTAATATAAGATGAATAAATTATTGAATGTTTGATGGTTGGGGTTTAATTGAAAGGGATGATTCGGGTTGGGTAAATACCCGACACACTGTTAAATCTAATTGATACAAGCGGTTAGAAACGAGGGTTCGAATCGGAATAGGGTATAAGCCAGTATTAAAAACACGAGCCGTGCCCAAAACATCACGAACCATGGTCAACCAAAAGTCAAAAAACAAAAGAAACTGAACCAGAAGCTACAGCTCGGGGCCGTGCTTTTAAAAGCACGCCACCGTGCTCTGCTCTTTGTTCCAGAAAATTTAGAATTTTTCAAGAATTTTGACTAATTCAGGAATGATTTGCAGATGGCCGAGTATGGAGATGATGTTCATGCATTTCTAGTCTTCCCAAACCGCAGAACAAGGGACAGACAAGCTAATGCAAGATTAACTTATCTTAACCGAAGGTATCCAGAAGCTAACTTCTATGCATGTGAAGACACTCTGAGACACATCAATCAATGGAACCTTTATGAGAACATTGTAAGAGGACCATGGAGACGGGTTTTTGGTCAAACAGGAGAAGCGGTGACAGAACTAACAAAGGAATTCTTGGCCTCGTTCAATATATGAAAGAAAAAGTTTGACATGTGGGATGAAGAGGCAATCGAGTTCCGATGTGGGGGGATATGGCGTAAAACTTCTGTCACACTACTGGGAATTGATTTAGGAATTTACACGACCGAGGAAACTAACTCAGAGATTTGGCTTAACGCTAGAACAAGATTTGCAGATGAAGAAGGTGATGGGAAAGCAGAACCTGGACATACACAGGTACGAGCATGGGGATTATTGGGCTTTTGGGATGAAGCAAACAGCACACATAGTTCAAGAACCACAGCCCTAAGAGACCCACTCATGATCTATATACACCAACTGCTCGGCCGAACATTAACAACATGCACGCATCACATCATGTTTAAAGGAGTGATAAGCCTGAAGGATTTATGGGCACTTTATAGCATAAAAAATAAAACTGCTTGCAATATTACTTATCTTTTCTGCCAGCTCTTCAGAACTAATGCAGATGCACAAAGCCCGAATACCCCAATCTTTGGCGGTGCATGGATCTATAAGCTCTACAAAGCCTATGGTGTGGACAGAGAAGGAACACAAAGCCCTGAACCCATGGCTCTTGACCTCAACTTGTGCAGCAAACTGAAAATCACCCGACTTCTAAATGCAAGGCCAGAGATCTGGAGGTTCATCGACAAACGGAACCAAGTTTGGGACCCAGAAAGCCATTTAGAAAGGGCAACGATTGACGCATGGACACGCAGTGGGGACCATTCGACCCGGACACGGGTAACTGATGATTGACAGCACACGTAGGTTGGGCATGGGCATGGGGTTTGTAGTATCTTATGACATTATTCTGATTTGTGTGTTAAACAATTTACTTTCTGTCGTACTTGTTTGTTTGTTTATTTGCTAGTTTGGACACTATTATGGCCGTAAGTGCCAAGACATTATGGTAGGTACTAATTTAGCCCAATAGGGCAAGGGATGGATGATTCCATACCCAATTTTCAGCAGTTTATGCTTGGTTGTTTGTGGATTGTTTGCAGTTTTATATTATACATGTACAAAAACAGGAAAACAGACGATAAACAGGGGACGCTCTGTCGAAATTTTGTTAACCCGTAGGGAAGTAACTTTCCATTTTTACCCACAATACTCAATTAGATTTTTTATATTTTCATGAATCTTGTCACATTGAGGACAATGTGAGATTCAAGTGTGGGGAGGGGAATTACTTGACCAATTGTTTGTTTAATTAATTATAAAAATTCTCTAAATCAACAAATATTTTTTTTGCAGCAAACAAAGATTATTTTAAAACCTAAAGAGAAAACCACGAAATTTTTTTCGCAAATAACCAATCATTATAAAAAAGTGAAAAAAGTAAAAAAGAAGTTTTGTAATATTGAGAATAAAATTATGCAAAATATGGCGTTAATACCCAATTCCTCTGTTACTGTGAGATAAACCTCAAGCCATATAAATATTTTTTCGGAAGCTTTGAGTGAGTCATATGTTTTGTGTGATTTAGAACTTGTCGCAATTATTCATTTCAAGACCGCACGAAGCGTTGTATAAAGAAGAAGGTAATATTGACACAATCCCATCAAACCATTCTTCAAATCATAAAACCCAAAAATCTTACAAAACCTTACCATACCACTTTATCCCTCTCACCGGTAAAATACAACACTGGTCTTTTACCGGCAGACCCTAAAGAACTGGAAATGCATTATTTCGATTTCAATTTCCTTTGCTGCATACACTTCACAAAACCAAGGTTGCCTCCAGAACTTAGGGAGAGAATCTTTCTCTTTAGCAATGAGGTGAGGAAAAAGTGGCGCCAAGATGAACAAAGGCCACCATTCTGTGGAATTTCCAAAAACGCAATGAAGAGAAGAGCAAAAAGATATGAACGATGCTTAGGTTGCGGAAACTGGTCCCACGAAGGAAGATGTAGAAAAAGTCATACTCAGTCTCAGCATGAATATACCGAACTAATGAGGGTGGGGGCTATTAGGCTCAAAGCCGAATGATCCATTAGAGTTGGGAGTTATGTTCAGAACATGATTGAGGAAGAACTGATCCACATCCTCGACAAACTGGTCTTGACGATCTGACCTTAAAAGAGTCACTAGAGATATAACTACATATATATATATATATATATCGAAAAGGGAGTTAACCAATGAAGACATCTCAAGACTCCCGACAATCAATAGAAGTTGTATTTACCATCCCCATTAACCTAAACCCTTGAACCACCACAAAATACCAAATCCCTACTCACACAAAACCAAACCCTTTTACCTTCTAATCTATGCAACCCTTTAAAAGGTGGAGATTTGAACTTGTTACAAGCTTATTTATCACAGGTTGCATTTTGACTATGAGTGTTCACATACATACATCTCAGGTATGATCAGATATAAAACCGAGTGTGAGTGAACATTGTGAGAACGTGACGTTTTGCATAAACAGAAGCTCATAAAAACAAAAGTTCCTTTTTACTTATCACTAACACACAATTGGTTACTTTGTTTCATCTTCTTGGAGCTCACTTAAGGGATGGTTATAATCTAAGCTTGCTGTTATTAGAGAATATTTATAAAAAGATTGCTTGAGGACAAGCAATCTTCAAGTGTGGGGATGTTTGATGTACATAGAAATATACATCTTTTCGGCATCAAATAATCTCTAAAAACTGCAATTTCTATCAAATAACATAGCATAAAAGACTACTTATCATAATAAAACATAATTTCAGGTGAAACCAAGCCCCAAAGGAAGAAACGAACAAAAAGACGAAGAAAAACAAAACAAAAGAAAAGAAACACGCCCCCAAGCTTCTGAACACAAGAAAAGACAAAATCTGGAAGCAAAAGCACGGGACCGTGCCTACCAATCACGGGGCCGTGGACGAGAACACAGAAAAGACAAAGAAGAATTAGCACATGTCACTAAAAACCACGGGGCCATGCCCATCAACCACGGGGTCGTGGCCACCTTTCAGAAAAGATAAAATAAATCTGGGACATGTCATAAAAATACACGGGGGTGTGCCCACCAACCACGGGGCCGTGCCTCACACTCCAGATTGCCTATAAATAGAGGCTCTTGTGCCATTTGAAGGGTGTGCCTTGAAAAGAGTTCTATTCGGTTTTCACTTATAAAAATACACACTAACACTCTCATTGAAGATCTAGTGAAGAGTTTGAAGGCTTGGAGGTCATCACCATCAACCATCATTACCATAATAAAGAATGAAGATTCATCTACAATTGGTTAGATTATTCCAAGTTTAATCATGTATTTGTTATCATCATTCATCTTAATGTTTATCATCAAGCTCATTATGAGCTAAACTCCTTTTACCATCTAAACTCTATGAAGAAGCTTTGTTTTACTTGATAATTAATCAAGACATGTGATGTAGTCTAGTAAAGTAAATGGTTATATTACAATTATCTTTTGATGAGAAATGTTTCACCATCTTAATTCACTAATTCAAAGTTGGTGGTTGTCAATTCTACTGGCAATCGTTCATGATCGATTCATGTTCTTGAAAGATAGAAATACTTTGATACATTATCGAAACATGGATCCTTATATTTTACTTATAAATGATGAGATATAAGTTATGATGTATTTCTCTAAACCTTGGTAATCCGAAAATGGATTTGCTTGGGATATCAAATTAGTTAAAGAAATCATATGTAAACGGAATGTGTAATGATAACCTACATAAATCAACCAAGGGGAGGTTGTGTGATGAACTATAACCACCCGAAGTTGTTAGAATTGGTATTTGAGAAATCGAAGTCAATCCTAATCTCTCTACTTTACGAAACTACTTGCCAACTTAAATTGACATCATTGAGATGGTATGACATTAGGAAAGGATGGACTTTAAAATGCACATGCTATCTCCATAGTGCCAAAGATGCTCACTTAAGGTTTAAGGAGCTATCTATCATATATTACTATGACAAGTTTATCATATGTCTAAATATTAATTATCAATGTTAAAATGGAGTGGATCCTTGATCTTAGATGGGTAACCTTCGCATAATTGAACAACTCGTTTAGAATCTCTTGTCTTGGTCACCTATATATTATATATTAGTGTTTACATTTTATAAAAAAAGTTCAAAATTAACCTCAAAATGATTAAAACCTCCGATTAAAGCAAAACAACGATTTATTATTAGAAACCTTTGTGTCCACGGATCTATACTTGGTTCTTTCCAATACTATTCTACATATACGATAGGTACACTTACCTATTTTGTGTGTGTTTAGTCTTTGTAGAAATCACTTTTATAAATTTAAAACACGATCTTGTGCAAAAGCAACTTATTCCATCCTTATATAATTTTACTACCACACGCAGCACGCATCATTAAACAACCTCCCTAATACCAATTAAATATTCATAGAGTTTTTTTAAGTGAATTTGGCAATTTGCTATGGATGATCAAATACTTCGTGATTAAATACTCCGTATAATTCATGTTGTGCGAGCTAGACAATTGCAAGCAGTTGGATTAATTTTCTTATTGTTAGCTTTCATTACACGAAATAGACTGTCTACCAAAAAGCATGCTAATATACCTACTAGAGATGTAATTTTACAACGACGATATGTACGAGAAGAGATGCTACATGACCATTCAAACAACGGTAAATGTCATGAACTCATTCGTATGAATGAGAGGGCTTATATGAAATTGTGCAATATCTTAAAGTATGATGGTGGGCTTCAACCTACTCAACGAATGTCTGTTGAAGAGCAAGTTCCCAAGAATTTTGCATATTGTAGGTAATGACAAGAGAAATAGATCAGCCTCTTGGATATACCGTCGTTCTAGATCAACAACCAGTCGGTGCTTCTACGAGCAATTATATCATTAGAAAGTCATTATATTCAACAACCTAAAGGTGATATTATCCCAAAAGATATTCAAGAGAAAACGAGATTTTATCCTTTTTACAAGGATTGCATAGGGGCAATTGACGGAACACATGTTCGTGTAAAAGTGCCAAACAAAGACGCCGCCAGATATCGTGGTCGTAAAGGATACCCGACAATAAATGTATTGGCAGCTTGCACATTTGACTTGAAGTTTACCTATAATTTAACTAGTTGGGAGGGGACTGCATCAGACTCGAGAATTATAAAGAATGCACTTAGTAGAGATAATAAACTAATAATTCCTACGGGTAGTTTCTCAAAACCAAATTTACTCAATTGTTATAATATTCTAGAGTAATACTAATCACAATTTAATTATAGGTAAATATTGCTTAGTAGATGCGGGTTTGCTTATACAAGCTCACTAATGACACTATATAGAGGCGTTAGGTATCACTTGAAAGATTATTCCACTCGGGCCCCTGAGAACTCAAAGAAGTTGTTCAACCTTCGTCATGCGCCATTACGTAACGCAATTGAACAAGCATTCATGTAAGGCCCCGTTACCGGTAGCCCTACTTTGGTGTTGGATTTACTCATAAACGCAGTTCTAAAATCAGAGTTAATTAAAAACTTTACGCGGAATATAAAACTTTCATAAAACATTAAATATCAAATCATAAACATGTCTTAAAACATTCTTCTTGTCTTTCAAAATCAAATCATAACTTATAAAACATGACAGGTCTTCAGATGCCAGACTCTTATTCTTCTACCATGTGTCCCGCTCACGCCAGCTGTCGCATCCTACTCACCTGCGTGCATACTAAAAATCAGCTACGCTGAGTGAGTTCTAGTTAATCATACATCATACAATACATTCACTTACCTTCAATCATGCATCCGAAGATACATAATAATTACTTTACTAATTTACTTTTATTTCATACTTTCATACATACGTACATACTTTATTAATTTTATACTTTATATTTACTGTCCATTCTTTCTCAGATATTATTAGGGTCTGGTCTCTTTCTTTTCTATCTCAGATATTATTAGGGTCTGATCCCTATTCCTTTGTCTATCTTAGATATTATTAGGGTCTGATCCCTTTCTTGTCTATCTAAGATATTATTAGGGCCTGATCCCTTTTTACTTCTCTATCTCAGATATTATAAGGGTCTGATCCCGTCTTCTCTATCTCAGATATTATTAGGGTTCATACTATATTTACCTACTCATACTTATACTTTCTTTATTCATTATTACATACTCATATATCATACATATATACACATTCACCCTTCATGTACATACCTCCCTTGTAAACACGTGCAATATCCGAAGATTGTTCACGTATTGACAAGCTTTCATTCACAATCATAACATAATATCTATCACATAAATCATACATGGCATACACTTACCATTTAAGGTAAGTGTATTAACTATCACATCGAGTATGCACATAGCCCCGAAAACATAACAAGGAAATGGGGCTAGAAACTCACCTGAAGTCGGTTACGTTCACCGTTTATGGTAATCCCTTTCTTGAGTTGTGCACGGCTAACTGTATAATATGTACATGTATCAATTAACTATAGCTACTCATATCGTATCTATATCTTTATATAACCCACAATGAACGGGGTCCGGGGGCAGCGGGGTTCTAAGGGCGGAAGCCCCTAGCGGGGTCCAAGGGGCAGAGCCCCTGGCTGGGGTTAAGCTGTCTTAACACATTTTACACTAGGATTTTAATTCATTTCTCCGCGAGCTTAACTTTTGGCGAACTTAATATTAAGCGAATTTAACATTAAGCGAACTTATTATCTTAGCGAACTTATCATTTAAGCGAACTTAATCTCCAACGAAGTTAAGCATTCAGCGAACTTAGCTCAAGCGAAGTTAGCATTGAACGAATTTATCACCAGGCGAAGTTATAGCTTGGCGAACTTACTTAGCGAACTTGGCTTAACGAACTTGGCTTGGCGAACTTGTGCAGCGAGCTTAGCTGTAGGCGAAGTTGCCCAGCCGCAGCCACTGATCACTCTAATCCCCCTCATAATCATCTCTGTTTAACGCGAAATCCATGGATATGGTATTTAACTAACCCGCGACTATTCCCATGGTCGTTTTTGGTTATGATTTGACCCGAAAACACATAAAGTTTGGACCTTTAAGTTCAAAAACGTTTAATACTAGGTTTAAGGGTTCATTAATCGAGCCGTTTCCATTTTCGGGTTCATTACACTCGCATTTAATATCAAGTTTACAACTTTATGTTTCGTTTATACTCGATCTATTCTAGACTCAAGTTTCAAGGCTAACCGTTCATAAAAACGTAAACTTTAAAGGCAAAATACATACCTTTACGTGTTTTGAGATTACGGTTTAGCTTGGTTATGAGCTCTCGGTCTTGAATCTATCTGGTATCACGAGAATCTAACAAGAATCGAGGCTTGCTCGGCTTGGATCTCACCTTCATTCTCTCGGCCGAATATGGTGGTGTAGGATGTGTGTGTTTTGGAGTGTGTAGGCAAATATGGAAAGATGAAATGAGGATTAGGGTTTTAGGATGGTTTAGGGGGTATTTATATCCCCTAAAGCCCATGGACCTAAGGCCCATGACCCTTTAATCCATCTTATTTAACCCAAGTCCATGACATTTCTTTATTTAATATCAATTAAATATTAACACACGATAGTTAAACGCGACTTTCATTATTTACTACAAGAATATTTTAGGATGTTACAATTCAGTGTCCTAAAAAAGAGGTTTCCTATCATTAGAAGTACAGCCGAACCATTTTACTCTTGTCAAACACAAACAGACATATTTTTGGCACGTTGTATTTTACACAACTTTTTACTAGAGGAAGATTGTGACAAAGATCTTGAAGATGAAGTCTTACATGAGGTATAATGGATCGACAGAGGAAGAACGTCATAGTACTAGAGGCATACGACAGAGTAATAGCGAAGCAGACCAATTAAGGAACTCAATTGCAAATCAAATGTGGACTAACTATTTGATGTTACAATAAGATGAAATAGATATGTCAAATTAGTTTTTAGAATAGTGTTCGTATTGACAATGTATTGATTGGTGTTTTGAAATTATTTATGTTATTTGTTTTTTTATTATTAAATATTATTACATTTATCAATTGCAAGTTTTTAACTGTTCTTTGCAAGTTTTTTTACCAATTCTAACAATGTATTCTTGTTCAATTTAATTATTAACTAATATTACATTTACCAGTTGCAAGTCATCATGAGCATACATGACGCCAATGAAAATTCCATTGAGAAAGAAAACATGATGTGGACAGAAACTATGGATAATGCGTTCATACAATCCATGATAACGCAACAGATCAGTAGTTATAGGATTGGTGGAAATTTTACTACACAAGCATTTGCGAAGCTTAGCAAAAATCTTCAAATGAATTTTACCAAAAGTCATTTGAAGAATCGTTTAAAAACGTTAAAAAGTCGTTTTTCTGCCTGGTATGATATGTATAACGGAACGTCATTAAGTGGGTTCTCATGGAATCCTGAAACTCAGCTAATTGAAGCGGAGGATGAAGTCTGGAAAAAACTAATAGAGGTAAGTGTTTTAATTATTTACTTGAATATTTCGATCATTGTTTATTATACTGATTCTCTTGCTTTTGTTAAATAGTCAAAGCCAAAAGCTGCAACGTTGAAGACGAAGAAAGTCACAAACTATCATGAACTGCTAGATTTATTTGGAAAGTATAGGGCATCCGGTGCACAAGCTAAAACTGCTAAAGAAAGAAATGCACGATTGCAAAAGGATGATGACAATAACATCGAAACACCACAAGAACTAGATAAATTCTTAGCTGCCAATGATGTAATTCTAGAGAGCCAATACAATATTGATGATGATGTTCATGTGGTTGATCTTACGTCTTCTCTACCTGAGCAATCTTCAAGTGCAAAGAAATATAAGAGTAGAAAAAGAAAAGTCAAACAAGAAGATGATGGTTTAGCCTCAATGATTATGAATGGTGTTGGCAGTGTGGCTAATGCTGGTAATAAAATTATTCAGGAGAGCAATAAAATACTTGAAAGAGTTAATCAACGCGAGTTCACGGGGGATGAAATTATTAAAGAATTGGAACCGATGGGTTTGGGAACTGATGAAATAGCACTGTCTTTTAATTATTTGGTGGAGAATCAAGCTAAAGCAAGATCATTATTTAGTTGTTCTCCTAATATGCGGTTGCGTTTATTGAAAGGTATGATGAATTTAAGTAATTATCGGAGTTAATAATGCATTTATCTAGTAAAGTTTATGATTTTGTTTGGTAATTTAGTACGTTTATGACTTTTTTTTATTTCTTTCTTGTTTATTTGACTTTTTTGTTCATGGATCTTGAAAGCAATTAATGGTTAAAGGATTATTTTTGTTAATAGTTTTGTGCTTATTTGGTTATATTGTTTACTTTAATATACTTTGTCATTGTTGTATTTGTTAACCATAAGATTTGTGTTGAAGGGCAGTTTGGGAATTTATGATAATATGATGAAGTATTTGAAACCGCATATCAAATTTAAGTCAAAACTGTACACATGAAATAACTAGACTTTGGTATGATCAGAAATTGGACTTTGATATTAGACATAGCAGCTACCAAAGTTCCACGGCTTCTACCGACATTTTTCTCCATAACGAGTAGCTCCAAATAGAAGTTTTCACATAAAAACTCGTCTCTTTAGTATTCCCATATATAGTGTAAAATAACTATTAGTTAGGGTTGAAAGGTTAACTAACTCAAGGTTATGCCTATAAATTTAGAAAAGAAAATGTTCTTACATGGATATCAAGCAAAATACAACACATCTCGGGTCGCATAGCATGTTTATCAGTTCATTTCAGCACAGTTCAGGACACAAACAGTTCGTTTAAGCAATTTTAGGTTTTTTTCAGCAAAATTTTTCAGCACGCTTCAGCAAAAATCAGCAAATTCTGCTCGTTTCAGCACAAAAACAGTCTGTTTTCACTTTTCAGCAACGAGTTAGCAGTTTCAGCGCGTTTTTTGCCCGTTTAAGCACGTGACAGGTCTTTTAACAATAAAATTCAGCACCGAAAACAGTTTATTTTGGCCCGTTTGAGCACTTAAAACGGTAAATTCAGCACGCTCGAACTATAATTTTCAGCACGTTCCATAAAATGACCGGAACACCCTCGTAACCAAACAATGAGTATCATTCCTGCTTGTTGAAGCTTCTGAACTTCTTGTTGACTCTTGCGGGTCTAGCCATGGTGGGCTATGTGATATACTTGTTTGTTATGTACAAACAGGAAACCGATCGTGTTCATACTGTACAATCAAATGAAGGGTTGATAGAGCTTGGACGCCCTTTGTTGTTGGTTGTGGCACTGCCTACCGACAACTTTTATGATAAGTTGCCTACTGTTTGGTAATTTGTCTCGTTCATTTTCGCTTGATGTTTTTGTATTTTGAGTATCATTCTTGCATGTGGTTTTCTGTATCTGTTTAAATAGTTTTTCATATCATATTGTTATGTTTTATGTTAGGTATGGAATTTTATGATGCATTTTATTAAAATAGATTGTTGTTAAAACTCGGTAAATATGTTACCGATATAGATTTAGGTTTGTTATTGTTAAGTTAAATTGTATACTCAGTTTACCTTATGTTAGGAAATTAGTAAAAGAATGAAATTAGCGATAACTAAAGACTGACTGAGAAAGTTTGATCAGTTTGTTGATGCATGTTGTGTTGAGTAAACGGTAGATTACAATTGAAAGGTTCAAGAAAAGAGCCTTAAGAAGCTACTTGAACCAAACAAGCCACAAGCCGAGCTTGAGTCTGAGCTTATTTAATTCAAACAAGTCGAGCTCAAGCTCGTATCGTTTACACCAGTCAATTCCTTGTTGGCAACTATTTTAGCAGAGTCTATCCATATTTTCCCAAAGTTTATTCTCTTATGTTTTGTCCCGTTTGCGCAACACACACATTATTTTCTCTCCTGTAAATGTAGTTATTGACAATAACAAGTAGTTTGTTGTCCTTAAGCCTGCAGAGCTTCCCTTATAACTGGGGATAGCTTTCCAGTTTAATGAAACCAGATATGTGAATATATCCAAGGGTTTCTTCCTTCACCTTGTTTATTGAGTTTGACTTGACATGTAGTACTATTTTTTTCCACCTGTGTGCTTGAGTTTGTTAAACGGGAGTTATTGCTGTTGATGGCAGATAATTGTATTTTGTTGCTCTTGGAATAAGCCTGGCAAACTGCACTGGTCGGGTGGGTTCGGGTCAGAACTAATAATTGTATTTGACCAAATTTTGTTAACAAGAATAGGCAACAAATGTTATCAAATGTATTTTCTATTTTAGTTTTACTTAAAGGGTATAATAGTAAAATTATAATTTTCTTTTCTTTTCCTTCCAACTCGGGAACACATAAAATATTTAAAATCCTTTATTTTCCCTTCCTTTCCTTTAAACTCGGGAACACAAAAAAAGGCTTTTTATCTCATTTCTTTTCTCTCCTAATTTCCTTCCCCTCTCCTCCCCTCGTTAAATGAGACTCTGGAACACAATGTTATTTTTCCCTTCCTTTCCTTTAAACTCGACAATGTTGCAATTCAATGGTGTATGAATGGGGCAATTAAGGTTGCGTGTTAATCGCCTCTTTAATGCTTGACCGGAGGATAATGGTACCGGAGGATAATGGTAAGCATGTGAGCGGTGTAAGCAGCGGAATATTATTGATAAAAATAAGTTACAACGTTTGCACTAAGTATTTATGACACGGTGTAACTACACAACTATCTCTTCTCTGACACTGCTACAATCCCGATGTTGGTTCTACTAATCTTCTTGGCATCTAATCTTCATAATTCATGTTCGGCATACGCCTCTATCCTTAAGCATTCTCATTACAAAGCTAATCCAAATTGCTAATCCCCATAGTACCTGAATACATGCTAAAAAGTGTCAACTAAAAAGTTGGTGAGTTCGTGAGTTTATCTCATATACACATAAAATAGTTCATTTATAAAAGCGCGCAAGTTTGCGTGTATGTAACTATAAAGCATGGTGCACATCAATCAAGTCCACAATCAAACCTGCAAATAGCATAAGTATCCCCAACTCATACTAGAAGTTAAACCGTCCCAGACTATCACCCTGCTAACAGCAATAATCAAACACGTAGGTTATATGCCGCAACGATCCGCAGATCTTAGTGTGGTTTACCCAACATAGGGCTAATGATTGTGTAAAAGTGTAACGATTCCGACGAAACCCGGTATACCCTAACCGGTAGAGAATAGTTACGTCATATTTAATGTCGGGTACATGAGTTACCATAGTAACTATACGAGAATACAGGGTTCACTGTATTGATTGTGCGTGAATAAATAATTCATCGTATTGAATATGCGATTAATCGATTGATAGTTATTGAAACCCGAACGAATCGAGGGTTCAATTATAGACGAGATATATGATATTTAGTGATTTTACGAAGCATTAATGCTTCGGGATAAGTAAAGTACGGCACAGAAAAAGAATTTCGATTTAATGGTACGACGGTACATTAAACGAAACCTTTAATACCAAACCGAGCAAGAGACAATCGATCAAGCCGAAAAAGATGTGCGATAATTAATAATATGATGTATTGAGTTAATAAATGTCATGGTTTAAGTTTTTAAAGTTTTTAAATCGGTTTTATATAAATTTCATTTTTTAGCCGAAAAACAACCGTTTTGGCCTCGTTTTAAGCCGAATTAAACATTTAACCGAAAAACGAACTGAACCAGATTATCCAAAACATTATCCGGATTTCGAGAATCCAAATATGTGGCTAAAAATGAAAAGGTGGGTCCCACCCCACCCCTCCATGAGGCCGATCGGACCAAGGGGTATTATACCCATTTCTTCATTCTTTTTTTTAAAAACATCATCAAGATCCAACAATCCTCTCCAAAGTATGAGCTAAAACCCGGAATTTTAGCAAGAGAAACAAGGTAAAAACCGAGTTAATCACGTGTTCATCTTCGTTTCTTGAGTTTGTTTGCAAGAAAATGAGGTTTCTAAGATGAAAACCGATTCTTGCGTGATCAAGTGATGTATACGGGTTATACAAGGGATCTTGGTCCAAGAAAGGAGTTAAACGAATCAAAAACGAATTTTTACGGGTTAAATCTTTGTTTTTGTATCATAACCGTAACCATGAAAGAAATGGCTTGATCGTGAGTGTAACTTGCTTGGTATTGTGGTATGTTGGTTGTAGGTTCTGTATTTAGTGGTAGATAAGGCGGAAAGACAAGTTTGTAGCTTGTAGTGGCGGAAAACGAAAGGTATATTCGGTTATGTTCGGTTTTGGGAAATTTGGACAGATTGTTGATGCTTTAGAGTTAGGTCATGAAATTTTACAGAGGTGTTAAACACATGAAAATATGAGTTTTGTGAATTTTTGGTAATATTTGGATAAAGGATGAATATTTGGTGAATTTAATGCTCGGTTTTGGCCAAAAATGGTGAAAAATAGTTAAATATCATGAAAAATTCTGGAAACTTGCAGATAAGCTTTTCATATCATGTATAAGTCACACACAAAATTTGAGGTCCGCTGGAGAAGTCTAAGTAGGCTTTTCGGTTAAACAAGTTCTAGGGATTTCTAGCTCGGTTTTAGTAAAAAGGGCATGTAAAAGAAGATTTTGGTTCTGGAAAAATTACAGGGGACTATGTGGATGGCAGGGGACATCCAGGAAAACTTTGGGATTTTTCTAAGATCGTTTGGTATTTACGACATATTTAGTGTTTAAATGGTGTTTAAAAATAGATAAATAAATTTTAAATATAGAAATTAATTCTGGAAATATTTTTATAAAATTCCCCACTGTTAAAAAGTGATTTGTGCAAAATTTCAAGATCCGAGAGTAAACGGATAATTATTTGTATTAATTATCAAACTTTTAAAGTTAAAACGCGTAAACCGGTGAAGTTCGCTTAAGCGAGCTGACTGGTGTATAAAAACCCTAAAAATGAACTATTTTCATATAAATGAGTTAAACAAGTAAAAATAAATCATCCGAAAATAATTCGGATGATTTGAGTAATTTTAACTTATTTTAACAGTTTTCGGTACACTAAAGACGGAAACGGGTCCCGCGGCCAAACGGGGCGTCTAAACCGAGCTCAAATTTCACAACTTTACTTAAACTATCAGTCAACGACTATTTACGGGTCGTGTGTGACCAAACTCATTTTTGAAACATAAAAACGAATAACCGTGCTAGGCACGCAAAACGAGAAAAACGACTAATAGTAATTGTGACCATGGAACTCTAAACGACATCACAATCTGAGTCCGGAGAAGTGTTTCTGGGTTAACATTGCCCCCGGAACAGGTACAGTACTGGGTTAACAGTGTCCCCAGATGTACCGATTGATAAGGTTAAAGATTATATAAACAATAATTGTATAATAACGATCGTAGGGATCATATTACAGATTGGACGTGTTAATTGATAATGATTGTTGTTACCTGCTTGCATGTGCTAAGGTGAGTTTCACGAGCCCCTTTTTCTGAATTGTTTTCAAATATTTTCCCGGGGCGGAAAGCATGTTACTATTGAAATGTTTAAATACATACTGAACGCATGGATTTGCGTGTATTTATAAATATTTGATTGTACGGGAATCGTACGGAATGGGTACAGGACTGGGTTAACAGTGTCCCCAGATGTCTTTAGAAGTATTTCCGGGTTCACATTGCCCCCGGAGTGAGTACAGTACTGGGTTAACAGTGTCCCCAGGGGTCCCTAGAAGTGTTTCCGGGTTAACATTGTCCCTGGAGTGAGTACAGTACTGGGTTAACAGTGTCCCCAGGGGTCCCTAGAAGTGTTTCCGGGTTAACATTGTTCCCGGAGTGAGTACAGTACTGGGTTAACAGTGTCCCCAGATAATATTATATTATGATATGGATTTATCATGGTTTACTAAAATTGTGAAACTCGCCAACTATTCGTAGTTGACCCGTTTTCTCACATGCTTTTCAGGTACAATTAAGATGAAGTGATTGCTTACGTGCTAAGTGCTTGATGTGTGTAAGATTTGCGTGCAGGATGTTAGGATACATTATAACAAATAGAATTGTGTACCGTATTGTATGATGCGTGTATCACCTAGACGGTAATGAAATACGAGATAATGTAATTTTGAAGTATATTAATGCATTCAGTTTTCTTTATAAACAATGTGGTTGATATCAGAGGTGTCTGTCGCATCCCGTTTACGTTTCCGCTGCGGTTGCGGGGTGTTACAGAAGTTGGTATCAGAGCCATTGGTTATAAGGAATTAGGATGTCTTTAAAAGATACCTAAAATATAACCAGTAGCTCAAGTATTATAGGATCTGAATATCAACTAATAATTTATAGTGACGAGGTCTGGATGAACTTGGATGGACAAGTGAGTTATTATGGTCCGGAACATAATAACAGACTTGTCTGCACGAGGGAATTCAGGGGAAGTCACGGGGTACATTAATAGGTAAAAATGGCAACATATGTGTAAAGTATATAATATTATTTATACGTGCTAATGTGTATATATATATATGTGCATATCTTGTGGGTACAAGTATTGAGAAATAAGACCCGGATAAGGAACCGGGGGATGAGATAATAAAAAGTACCGAGGATGCTGAAATTTCTAGAGCATCGGTTGATGATAAGCCTGACTTATCGGGTCACAGCTATGATAGCACCAAGTTAGACCTTCCGTTTGACATTAACCAGAAATATCTAGTAACCGTCACTCCCAACTAAAATTGATAAATCCCATACCCTACCAACACCGGTACCGTATATTCTAATAACCCCCTATGTTCACCCGAACCGCCAACCCTCACGTACGGACGGACCTGTACCTGAACCCATTCTTGTTCCATTAAAATAAAAATAAAATAATAATAATAAAATGGATAATAAAGCAGCAGATAAAAATAATATATAGAAATATATATATATATATATATATGTATTTCTCACTCCCAAACATATGAGACATTCCTCCTCCAGATCGAGAACTACCGATTTCAGCGAACCTAGAACGCCTGAGGACATTGACTGAGCCAGTGATAGAGTTCCCATAATAGTAATTAATACTATTTGAAGGCAACCCATGTCGCGCGATTACATTGAACCTTGCAACTCCCTATGTTATCCTTACATCCGATATATGCCTATACCCATGTATACTAGAATAGAATGATTACCCATACACAAAGAGGTGTTGGAATCATTATAGCATAGTTGGTTATTCGTTCGTAGGTGGTATACCGTGTATGCCGGATATACGAATAGACACGGATATTATAACTCCGTGGTATGTAATCGTTTGGTGCCCACGGTGAGCATGTATCGGTTATGCTGACATGCAGAAGGATATTGAAATCAAGTATATTAAACGTTGATCTTTCTGGAGAAAGATCTATATGTCGGTTGGTGACAAGGGTTATGAAACATATTTAAACGTTAACAGACGTCAGGTTAAGTCCATGTGATATCATATTTGTGGGACATATATATACTAGATACTGGTATGTGTAATATGTATGATAATATTTGGTGTGTATGTGTACCTGTTGTTATGATTGAGCTGGTAACGAGATAAACGGTGAGATTAATATTGATTACTGCGTACGGGATGAGTACGGCAGAATGACATAAAAAGAGTAACTCCAATGATGGAGATTGATATGATTCAGTTGATTGCTCAAAGATAGCAGATGATGATACCGAATGTCGTATCACAGATCATTGCTAGTGTTGATGCAAATGTGATCGCAGACTTATAGATCGAGCAATCACATGATTATGAATATTTCAATTCTTAGTGTTATTACTAAGAGTGATAATGTCCCACCGAATACTATTATGACTACCAGTATTAGTTATAAACTAAACGTAAATAGTAGTCGTAATGAATTAGATCCGGTATGAAGGATATGTTTGTTGACTGTGTTAAGGAAATTATTAATAGTACTGATGGTAAAGGGAGGAATAGATTAACGAGTGGATAAAAAAGATCAAAATGGTTACGGATATTGGTAATAGTCTAGAACATTGTGTAGTGAAATATGCTACAGATATGTTGGTAGATTATGTTGTATCGTGATGGAACACGATGGTACAAAATTATAGTTAGAAAATATTTGCTCCGATGATATGGTCAGGATTTAAAAATTCTTGTGCTAGAGCACTTTTATTCGAGTAATTAAGTTCAGAGATTGGAAACTGAGCTATGGAAGATAGAAATGTTGTGCGCTGATCACTTAGAACACGCTAATCGTTTGAAGGAATCGTCATGTCTGGTAACATGGCTAATTACTCCTGAAACTAAGCGAAGTGAGCGCAATATTGGGGACTAACTCCATCGATAAGGAGTATAGTCAATCCTGTAAAATATAAAACCTTTGGAAGGGTTGTGTCACAAGCCAGCATCGATATATTTAACTCTATGGGAAGCGGACTGGAAGGACGTTAGGTGGGACATCGGGTGTTAAAGAAGAGAAATGATAATGATATCGTGCAAGATAGGCTTTTGAATAAGTAGGTATGGACTACAACCCAGAATTATACTAAGACTAGTTCTGGTGTGAAAACATGAACCGCATGAAGGGTCCTTCCCTAAATGTGGAAAATATGGTTATAGGCAGGAAGAAGAATGTCGAGTGATAGTAGGCCACAGGTGTGGTAAAGATGGACGTAATGCCACAATTGTAGAACCAAGTGAAGCCATGTGAACCGACAACCCCAACCCATTCGTGTACAACCACTCCGAACCCAACAACTTCAATAACAATCCATCCAAAGAAATCAAATTATGCCAAACAGTTGTACTTGCTATGAATGTGGCAGTACAGAACGGTTCAAGAGAAATTGCCCAAAGTGAACCAAGGTGTTGTTGGAAGATGAACCTCATGACAAGCATCAACCTCTGATCAAGCAAGGAGCCGTGCTTTTGTGAGTAATTCAAATAAAGCACGTCATGATCCAAAAGTGGTATTAAGTACGTTGTAGTTTTAAATCAATAGGCTTCAGTGATATTTTTACGGTCGTCGATAGAAGTTAGTTCCTGCTAACCTCCTATCATTTGGAAAGATACCGATTAGTGAAACTATAGAACCCCATACGGTAAAATCGCTAACGGTAAATCCCTAATGGTTAATTAAATTGTTCGGAATTGTCCTATTATTCTGAACGATTAACCTTTCCTTATTAACCTACGACCAGTAAAGTTAAGAAGTTGTGACGTAATAGTTAACGTGGATTGGCTAACTCAACATGAAGCTGAGATCAAATAGGACAAGAAGATGATTAGAAGCTCTCTTTCGGACGATGAAGCGATTAGATACAGAGAAAAGTGTACGGTATTATGTTACCACTCTAATCTCATCTTGAGATGTTATAATATTTACAACAAGAAGACGTGGTGTATTTAACAAACGCGATTGCCAAAGTATTTAAAAGAAAACATATAGAAGATGTTTCGGTGATACTTAGATATCCAGAAGTTTTCCCAGAAGAACTTCCTGGATTACCGCCAACCCGACAGGTCGAATTCAGAATCGATTTAATACCTCAAGCTGGCCCTGTTGCTAAAGCATCCTACCGACTTGCACCGTCCGAGATGCAAGAATTATTCAATCAGTTACAAGAATTGTTGGATAAGGTTTTATACGACCTAGTTAGTCACCATGGGGTGCACCAGAGTTATTTGGGAAATGAAGGACGGAAGTGTTAGGATATGTATTGATTAGGGAGAATTGAATAAAGGGACGATCAAGAATAGGTATTCACTTCTTCGAAGTAAATGATCTGTTTAACCAACTGCAAGGGGCGATTTATTTTTTGAAAATTGATCTTAGATATAGTTGTCACCAAATGAAAAATCCAAGAGGAGGACGTTGCAACAACAGTGGTTCGAACTCGTTACGGCCATTATGAATCCTTATTTATGCCGTTCGGTCTAACAAATGCGCAGGCAGTGTTCATGGAACTCATGAACCGAGTCTGTAAACTTTATTTTGACAAATTTGTCATAGCATTCATTGATGATATTTTGGATATATTTGCAACGTAAAGAAGAGCACGAACGACGTTTAAGGAAAATTGTAGAAGTATTAAAGCAAGAGGAGCTATACGCGAAGTTTTCGAAATGTGATTTTGAATAAAGAAGGCATAATCCCTTGGTCATGTTGTAAAGCAACAAGGATTTCACATAGATCCAAATAAGATAGAAACCATTAAAATTGGCAGTCACCCAAGGCGCCAAAGGAAATGCGCCAATTTTTAGGACTAGCCGGAGATTAACAGCGGTTTATTGAAGAATTTTTAACATTACCCAACTCATAATCCTATGTACGACGCTAATGTACAAATTTTATAGATGATAAGAGACCGCAGTCTCATATTCATCGAAGATGGGTCGAGTTGTTAAGCGATTATGACTGTGACATCCGTTATCACCCCGGCAAAGCTAACTTCGTAACCGACGCCTTAAGTAGGAAAGATCGGGTTAAGCCATTGCGAGTGCGAGCGCTGGGGATGATAGTCCAGTCGAACCTTTCGGACCTGATTCGAGTCGCTCAACGTGAGGCGTTGAAAGAGGAACAATTGGAAAAGGAGGGACTTTACGGCAATGAGAAGAATCTCGAACAGCACGTGGACGCAAATTCCCAAGGTTTATCAAAGGCATGATGTAAATTGGGTAATCGCGGATCGATTAACCAATCCTCGCATTTCATCCCAATCCATGACGATTACCACAATGAATTCTCGCCCAAATTCCTAATGGCGAAATGGTATCTCGTCGTGGAGTACCATTTTCAATGATCTCAGATCGAAATAGTCATCCTACTTCCATTATTGGAAGGTGGGGAAGGAAGCATCGAGGGCTTGAAGCTTTCTATGGGTGAAGTAATTATCACCAAGTTGTTAAATTGAAAATGGGTGTCAATCAAGCCATAAGATTTGGGTTGATTCGAGAAACAACCAATCGGATTTATAATATTTAAGACAAGTTGAAAGCAGCGCGAGATTGGCAAAGGATTTATGCCAACATTTAAAGGAAACCATTGTCACTGGAGAGAGGTGACAAGGCATTTTTAAGGCGTCACCTTAGAGAGGTGATATGAGGTTTGGCAGAACCGAAATAGCTCCGTAATATATTGGACCTCATGAGACTATCTCCATGATTGGTCACTTAGTTTATTGATTAAAGTATTCCAGCGGCTAAGTACTATACATGATGTTTTGCAATGTATACGGATTGAAAAGTACCTAAGCGTTGAGGCAACGAAAGTACTAGTAATGGAAGTACTCATAGAAAACATGCCTGATATCATAAATAATTCCGTTGAGATAGTAGACGGGAAAACTAAACAGTTTGGACATACCAAGCTTTATTGATTAAAATTAAATGGAATTCACAGCGAGGACCAGATTATACCTGGTAACGCGAGGATGAATTCTGAAGGAAAAACCCCCCACCTTTCTCTCGGAAGAGATAGTGGGCGTGTAAAATTTCGAGGACGAAATTTCTTAACGGGGGGAGAATGTAACGATTCCGACGAAACCCGGTATACCCTAACCGGTAGACAATAGTTACGTCATATTTAATGTCGGGTACATAAGTTACCATAGTAACTATACGAGAATACAGGGTTCACTGTATTGATTGTGCGTGAATAAATAATTCATCGTATTGAATATGCGATTAATCGATTGATAGTTATTGAAACCCGAACGAATCGAGGGTTCAATTATAGACGAGATATATGATATTTAGTGATTTTACGAAGCATTAATGCTTCGGGATAAGTAAAGTACGGCACAGAAAAAGAATTTCGATTTAATAGTACGACGGTACATTAAACGAAACCTTTAATACCAAACCGAGCAAGAGACAATCGATCAAGCCAAAAAAGATGCGCGATAATTAATAATATGATGTTTTGAGTTAATAAATGTCATGGTTTAAGTTTTTAAAGTTTTTAAATCGGTTTTATATAAATTTCATTTTTTAGCCGAAAAACAACAGTTTTGGCCTCGTTTTAAGCCGAATTAAACATTTAACCGAAAAACGAACTGAACCAGATTATCCAAAACATTATCCGGATTTCGAGAATCCAAATATGTGGCTAAAAATGAAAAGGTGGGTCCCACCCCACCCCTCCATGAGGCCGATCGGACCAAGGGGTATTATACCCATTTCTTCATTCTTTTTTTTAACAAATATCATCAAGATCCATCAATCCTCTCCAAAGTATGAGCTAAAACCCGGAATTTTAGCAAGAGAAACAAGGTAAAAACCGAGTTAATCACGTGTTCATCTTCGTTTCTTGAGTTTGTTTGCAAGAAAATGAGGTTTCTAAGATGAAAACCGATTCTTGCGTGATCAAGTGATGTATACGGGTTATACAAGGGATCTTGGTCCAAGAAAGGAGTTAAACGAATCAAAAACGAATTTTTACGGGTTAAATCTTTGTTTTTGTATCATAACCGTAACCATGAAAGAAATGGCTTGATCGTGAGTGTAACTTGCTTGGTATTGTGGTATGTTGGTTGTAGGTTCTGTATTTAGTGGTAGATAAGGCGGAAAGACGAGTTTGTAGCTTGTAGTGGCGGAAAACGAAAGGTATATTCGGTTATGTTCGGTTTTGGGAAATTTGGACAGATTGTTGATGCTTTAGAGTTAGGTCATGAATTTTTACAGAGGTGTTAAAAACACGAAAATATGAGTTCTGTGAATTTTTGGTAATTTTTGGATAAAGGATGAATATTTGGTGAATTTAATGCTCGGTTTTGGCCAAAAATGGTGAAAAATAGTTAAATATCATGGAAAATTCTGGAAATTTTCAGATAAGCTTTTCATATCATTTATAAGTCACACACAAAATTTGAGGTCCGTTGGAGAAGTCTAAGTAGGCTTTTCGGTTAAACGAGTTCTAGGGATTTCTAGCTCGGTTTTAGTAAAACGGGCATGTAAAAGAATATTTTGGTTCTGGAAAAATTACAGGGGACTATGTGGATGGCAGGGGACATCCAGGAAAACTTTGGGATTTTTCTAAGATCGTTTGGTATTTACGACATATTTAGTGTTTAAATGGTGTTTAAAAATAGATAAATAAATTTTAAATATAGAAATTAATTCTGGAAATATTTTTATAAAATTCCCCACTGTTAAAAAGTGATTTGTGCAAAATTTCAAGATCCGAGAGTAAACGGATAATTATTTGTGCTAATTATCAAACTTTTAAAGTTAAAACGCGTAAACCGGTGAAGTTCGCTTAAGCGAGCTGAGTGGTGTATAAAAACCATAAAAATGAACTATTTTCATATAAATGAGTTAAACAAGTAAAAATAAATCATCCGAAAATAATTCGGATGATTTGAGTAATTTTAACCTATTTTAACAGTTTTCGGTACGCTAAAGACGGAAACGGGTCCCGCGGCCAAACGGGGCGTCTAAACCGAGCTCAAATTTCACAACATTACTTAAACTATCAGTCAACGACTATTTTCGGGTCGTGTGTGACCAAACTCATTTTTAAAACATAAAAACGAATAACCGTGCTAGGCACGCAAAACGAGAAAAACGACTAATAGTAATTGTGACCATGGAACTCTAAACGACATCACAATCTGAGTCCGGAGAAGTGTTTCTGGGTTAACATTGCCCCCGGAACAGGTACAGTACTGGGTTAACAGTGTCCCCAGATGTACCGATTGATAAGGTTAAAGATTATATAAACAATAATTGTATAATAACGATCGTAGTGATCATATTACAGATTGGACGTGTTAATTGATAATGATTGCTGTTACCTGCTTGCATGTGCTAAGGTGAGTTTCACGAGCCCCTTTTTCTGAATTTTTTTCAAATATTTTCCCGGGGCGGAAAGCATGTTACCATTGAAATGTTTAAATACATACTGAACGCATGGATTTGCGTGTATTTATAAATATTTGATTGTACGGGAATCATACGGAACAGTGTCCCCAGATGTCTTTAGAAGTGTTTCCGGGTTAACATTGCCCCCGGAGTGAGTACAGTACTGGGTTAACAGTGTCCCCAGAGGTCCCTAGAAGTGTTTCCGGGTTAACATTGTCCCCGGAGTGAGTATAGTACTGGGTTAACAGTGTCCCCAGGGGTCCCTAGAAGTGTTTCCGGGTTAACATTGTCCCCGGAGTGAGTACAGTACTGGGTTAACAGTGTCCCCAGATAATATTATATTATGATATGGATTTATCATGGTTTACTAAAATTGTGAAACTCACCAACTATTCGTAGTTGACCCGTTTTCTCACATGCTTTTCAGGTACAATTAAGATGAAGTGATTGCTTACGTGCTAAGTGCTTGATGTGTGTAAGATTTGCGTGCAGGATGTTAGGATACATTATAACAAATAGAATTGTGTACCGTATTGTATGATGCGTGTATCACCTAGACGGTAATGAAATACGAGATAATGTAATTTTGAAGTATATTAATGCATTCAGTTTTCTTTATAAACAATGTGGTTGATATCAGAGGTGTCTGTCGCATCCCGTTTACGTTTCCGCTGCGGTTGCGGGGTGTTACAAAAAGTTGGGACAAAATTTAGCAATAAAACGCATCTTGATAAACATCACACCATAAGTAAAACCAGCATGTATCCAGCCCAAAAAGTTTAATTAAAAAGGGCAGCATGAAACTCACCTCAGTCCGTATGCAATATATGTAAATGAAAGACAATCTATGAGCTTGCAACTACGCTATGAACCACCAAGTAAGCCTAGCATATATTAATCAGAAATAAGTTATTTGACAACAATATAAAATTTGTTATTGGTATTGTGTACTAGTTAGTTCTAAGTTTCGACCAAATGTTTGATTCCCGGTGAATAAAGTTGTCTTTAATGGAAGTTTATAATTAAATAACTTAATGATATAGGTGTTGTGTGTTTGGGCATATTGTTCAACTCTCAGTAGTTTTAGTTAGCTCAATCAGTTGTTGGGTTTCGATAAAGTTTTCATTTTCAAAAAGTCTGGGCCTTCATATGAACTTCGGGTTACTGTATGACCATCAAAGGTATATAATTCAATTATATTAGTATCATAATGATTTTGATTGAATCATCAGGTCATGAGATTACAAAAGCCAACAATACCGGTTATGATCGGTTTTGCGGTTTTTGGTGACATGTCTCGAAAGTATAGTTTTTATAAACGAACACTTATATAATTAAAAATTATTATTTACAGAAATATATATTATAAAATTAATTTATTTCTAGGTCTACATTTCAGCAAGTTTGGTTTTGTACACTTTTAGTCCCCGTTCTTCGTTTAACGTTCCTTTCGGCAAAAATGGGGTTAAAGACTTGGTTAAATTTGGTAAAATAAGTAAACACTAAAATCATGGTACTATTAACTTATACTTACTGTTAAACTTCAGAAAAATGAAAACTTTATATTTTTCAAATGCTCGTTCAGGTTACGCCCTTTTTACCCTAACTCGCGTTTAAACGCTATTTCTTAACAAAAAGGGGTGTTGTGAATATTGAAAATGGTTTATAACATTATAATAAATCATTTTAATTATATAACTTCTGGAAAAATATCCATTTTATATTTCTGAAGTCTTTTAGTCTTTAGAAGCCGGCTCGTTGTCGGTTTCAAATGAAACAATGAGCTTAAGCATGCAAACAGGCCCATTTTGTAAATACATTTTCCTTTTAAACATCTATAGCTTTTATCTAGCCATTTGAAATCACAAGCCTTTATTTCAAAAACACAATCTTATACTTTCAGTTTCTGAGAAATAACCGGTTTCCAAAAATGCCCTTTCGTTACCTTTTTTACAAAAACTCACTTTTCGTCAACTAACGAGTTAGGACCTGTTATAATAAATAAAAATAAGTTGTTTTGACATCCCGTGGGTTTTAAAAGATGCTCATTGCTGAATTTTCGCTAACTGGCCCGGTTTTGGCTCTTTCGAGTCTTAGTTCGGTTTTAATAATGATGATTCATGTAAAACCGTTTTGGGTCAGGTTATAACTAATCATAATATTATGTTCATGGCTGTAAAAATATGTTAATGTATTAGTTAGGTTGCATTGCTTATTTCTTAGTTAAGCGAGTTACAAAAATGTCATTTTAAACGGTTTTTATAGCACGATATCAATATTATCCCTTGGGGCTGATTTTTACAATTCCAAGGACTTTATGTGCATGTTAACTTCTGGAAATTGTCGGGTTGGTTTTCGAGCTAGTTTCCACTTAAACGAGTCACCGAATGACTATAAATTGGCTACGGTTTTCGGGGATGAACTTTGTGTAACTTTTAGGGGTTCATGGTCAAAGTTTTCTGTTATAAATTTATACTTTTCTGTTTTCAATTTATATGTTTATACTCAGCTCATTTTATTACCGAAAATGCCCTTTCGCTCTAATATTTATTTATAACTTGTTTTAGTTAGCAAACATGTCGTGACTTGTTTTAATACACAAGGGTGACTTGTTTAAAGTTTCATATCGGTATTAAGGTGCTCATAACCTAAATAGTGGCTTCGGTTCATTTTAGGCCCGCTAGCACCTTTTGGCTCAATTTTAAAAACGATTAGAAGTTCTTAACAGTTTTTGGACAACTTGTTTGTTTGCACTAGCCCCGCTATTAAAATTATATTTTTACATAAAAGAGATGTCAAGTAAGATGGTTAGAGCTTATGGTCGGTTTCTGTAAGGCCCCGTTACCGGTAACCCTACTTTCGTGTTGGATTTACTCATAAACACAGTTCTAAATATCAGAGTTAATTAAAAACTTTACGCGGAATATAAAACTTTCATAAAACATTACATATCAATTCATAATCATGTCTTTAAACATTCCTCTTGTCTTTCAAAATCAAAACGTAACTTATAAAACATATCGGATCTTCAGATGCCAGGCTTTAGTCTTCTGCCATGTGTCCTCCACTCAAGCCAGCTGTCTCATCCTACTCACCTGCGTGCATACTAAAAGTCAGCTACGCTGAGTGAGTTCTAGTTAATCATACACTACCATACAATACCTTGTTACATACATACGTACTTAACCTCATAACTTTCTTTCATACACACATAAGTACTCATACCTTCATTCTTACTTACATACTTTCTTTCTTACTTACATACTTTCTTTCTTACTTACATACTTCCTTTACATTCATAATCATACGTTTTAAAGAGCCTTTCGCCCTATAACCTCACAGATATTATAAGGGTCTGGTCCCTAACATCACAGATATTATAAGGGTCTGGTCCCTAACATCACAGATATTATAAGGGTCTGGTCCCTAACATCACAGATATTATAAGGGTCTGGTCCCTATCATCACAGATATTATGAGGGTCTGGTCCCTAACATCACAGATATTATTAGGGTCTGGTCCCTAACATCACAGATATTATGAGGGTCTGGGTCCCTAACATCACAGATATTATTAGGGTCTGGTCCCATGTTTTCGAATATTAGTAGGGTTCGATTCCCTCTTCGTTACCATACAACCATACATCATACCTCGAGTATTATTAGGGCTCGGTACCCCTTTCGTAACCATACAACCATACAACCGTCATTTCCTTCTTTTATTAACTTTCTTACGTTCATACGCATAAACATACATATCATACTTGCCATATTTATAAATTTACAACCTGACAGTACGTGCAATATCCGAAGATCGTTCACGAACCATCAAGCAATCATTCATACATATCACATATATCACCTATGGCATACACTTATCACTTTGGATAAATGTATTAACAACACATCAAGTATGCACACAGCCCCGAAAACATAACAAGGAATGGGGCTAGGAACTCACCTGGATCCTGTTACGCTCGCCGTTGATTGTAATTCCTTTCTTTAACTGGGCTCGGCTAACTGTATAATATTTACACATATCAATTACTACTATTACTATTACCACTACTCATTTTCGATAACCGCCTTAACACATTTTCCATTAGGTTTTTAATTTATTTCACAAACGAACTTCACTTCAGGCGAATCTTGGAAACAACTTGGTTCTGGCTTGATTCGATCGAATAGGGACATATTCGATCGAATCTGAGACACACTCGATCGAACTAGACACACACTCGATCGAACCAGTTGGGAAAACTCGTTCGGCTTGGTTCTGGCTTGATTCGGTCGAATAGGGACATATTCGATCGAATCTGAGGCACACTCGATCGAACTAGACACACACTCGATCGAACCAGTTGGGAAAACTCGTTCGGTCGGACATGGCACTTGTTCGATCGAATAGGAACTCGTTCGGTCGGATATGAAGCTCATTCGGTCGAATAAGATGGAGACCGTTCGGTTGCTTCCCTATTCGGTCGACTGGACTTGTTCGATCTACACATTCGATCGAATGGACTGATTCGATCGACTGATTCGATCGAATGAGTCTGATTCGACTCCTTCAAGCTGGGCGACGGAGAAAACTACGGGTTTTCCAGATTTTCCAGATTTTTGACCCAAAATCGAAGTTTTTGACATGGAAATGCTCGGGATTGAAAGGGCTATCGATTCCTAGTACTTTTAAACACAAAAGCTTGCATTTTGACACCAAAACAAGGCGGTTTTTGACCCGAAAACTCAAGTTACGAAAATGGGAGTTTTTGCTCGGTTTGAGGCCGAAAATGGTTATGAAAACGGATGATTTTCGAGAGGGACTTACCAAAAACGACTAGGAACAAGATTGTGAACTCGGATTTGTGATTTGAGAACTTTCTCTCTCTAGTTTCTCTCTCTAGAATTGAGAGTGTTTGGGTGTGGGTGTGAAAGGGAGTTAGTGAAATGGTATTTTGGGCTCGGGATGGGTATTTATATCTCTCGAGCCCACGGACCCAAGGCCCATTCTCATTTAACCCATCTTACGTAATCTAAGCCCATGACCCGTTCCTTTCTCGACATTAAATAACTAAAACGTGAAATTACTAAACATAACTTTCTTTTATTTATCATATAAAAATTTTAGGATGTTACAAGTCTTCCTCCCTTAAAGAGGTTTCGTCCCCGAAACCTAACTATTACATAAACAAACTAGGGTAAAACTTGCGCATCTCATCCTCGACTTCCCAAGTAGCATCTGATCCCTTGCGGTGTTTCCATATCACTTTGACCAAGGGTATAATCTTGTGACGAAGCTGCTTCTCCTTGCGATCAACGATCTTTGTCGGTTGCTCGATGTAGTTCAATTGTTCATCAACCTCGATGTCCATTAAGGGCACGTGAGACGTGTCATCAGCTAGACACTTCCTCAGATGGGAAACATGGAAGGTTGAATGAATTCCTTCTAACTCATCGGGTAAATCCAGTTTGTAAGCTACTTCACCCACACGTTTTACAATCTTGAACGGTCCATTGTACCTCGGACTCAACTTTCCTCTTTTCCTAAAACGGATAATCCCCTTCCAAGGCGAGACCTTAAGCATCACATAGTCGCCAACGTTAAACTCAATTGGTCGTCGCCGCTTATCCGCATAAGACTTTTGTCTGTCTTGAGCGGCTTTCATTCTTGCTTTGATCTGATCGAACTTTGAAGACGTTTCTTGAACCACTTCTATACTTCCCATTTCCTTCTGACCAATCTCACCCCAACACACCGGGGTTCTACATCGTCTACCGTACAGCATCTCAAACGGTGGCATACCAATACTCGAATGGTAACTGTTGTTATAGGAGAACTCTGCCAGATGCAGATGATCATCCCAACTTCCACCAAAATCTAAAACGCAAGCACGTAGCATATCCTCAAGGGTTTGGATCGTCCTTTCAGACTGTCCATCGGTTTGAGGATGATACGCCGTACTGATGTTCAACCTCGTCCCCATAGCTTCATGAAATTTCTTCCAGAACCTCGAAGTAAACCGTGTATCCCTATCAGACACGATCGATAACG
Source organism: Bidens hawaiensis (assembly GCF_021521415.1). Classification (NCBI taxonomy): domain Eukaryota; kingdom Viridiplantae; phylum Streptophyta; class Magnoliopsida; order Asterales; family Asteraceae; genus Bidens; species Bidens hawaiensis. The sequence continues at coordinate 166,350 of NW_027495909.1, forward strand.
GTACTCCATGCTTGGTTTCAATTTCTTTAATGAACAAGCTTGCTATCGTTTCTGACGAGATGGCCTCTCGTATGGGCAGAAAGTGAGCACTCTTGGTCAAACGGTCCACAATCACCCAGATGGTATCATGTTGCTTAGCTGTACGAGGTAGCTTAGTTATGAAATCCATGGTGATGTGTTCCCATTTCCACTCAGGTATCTCTAGCGGTTGCATCTTCCCACAAGGCTTTTGGTGTTCGGCTTTGACTTGTAAGCAAGTTAAGCACTTACCAACATAATCCACTACATCGCTCTTCAATCCTGGCCACCAGTAATCTCTTTTCAAGTCTTGGTACATCTTTGTAGCTCCTGGATGGATTGAGTACCTTGACTTATGAGCTTCATCTAAGATTCGACTTCTAAGATCACCATGGCGTGGGATCCACATACGGTCGAACCTAGTTTTAACTCCATGAGTGTTTTCCACCAACTCATCTTGCTGGCCATAAATCCTTTCCTTCTTTACTAACCCTTCATCTATTAACACTTCTGACTGCACCTTGATGATTTCTTCAAAAAGACTCGGGTTCATGATCAACTTGTATGACTTCACTGTTGCAAGGACTTCCTCATTCTTCCGACTTAACGCATCAGCGACCACGTTAGCTTTACCAGGGTAATACTTAATCTCACAGTCGTAATCCTTTATCAATTCTAACCATCTTCTCTGCCTCATGTTCAGTTCTTTCTGCTCGAAGAAGTACTTTAAACTCTTATGATCGGTATAGATAGTACACTTAGTGCCGTACAGATAATGCCTCCATATCTTAAGAGCATGCACTACAGCTGCTAACTCCAAATCATGCGTCGGATAAGTACTCTCATGGACCTTCAACTGTCTGGACGCGTAAGCTATCACCTTCCCTCGTTGCATCAACACGCAACCTAATCCTTGATGCGAAGCATCAGCACAAACAACGAAATCCTCGTCACCATCGGGTAGAGTAAGGATTGGAGCTTGCGTGAGTCTTCTCTTTAATTCTTCAAAGGCTTCTTCTTGAAATTTTCCCCAACTGAATACTATCGACTTTCGGGTCATACCGGTCAGCGGTGCGGCTATCTTGGAGAAACCTTCGATGAATCTCCTATAGTAGCCAGCTAACCCTAGGAAGCTTCGTATATCAGTCGGATTCTGCGGAGTCTTCCAATTCGTTATCGCTTCAATCTTAGCTGGGTCCACGGTAATCCCCTCCGGATTAACCACATGACCTAAAAATTGCACTTCTCTTAACCAGAACGCGCACTTCGAAAACTTGGCGTACAACCTTTCTTTCTTCAGAACTTCCAATACCTCTCTCAGATGCTCGGCATGGTCAGACTCACTCTTTGAATAAATCAATATGTCATCGATGAAGACGATAACCGACTTATCCAACATCGGTCGACACACCCTATTCATCATGTCCATAAATGCTGCAGGAGCATTTGTTAGACCGAATGACATTACAAGGAACTCGTAGTGTCCATACCGCGTTCGGAACGCTGTTTTAGGGATGTCTACCTCTTTCACCTTCAGCTGATGGTAGCCTGATCTGAGATCTATTCGTGAGAACCAACTCGAACCTTGCAGTTGGTCAAACAGATCGTCAATCCTAGGCAAGGGGTATCTATTCTTTACCGTAAGCTTATTCAACTCACGATAGTCTATGCACATTCTCATACTTCCATCCTTTTTCTTCACAAACAAAACCGGTGCGCCCCATGGAGAAACACTCGGTCTGATAAAACCCTTGTCGAGGAGTTCTTGCAGTTGTGACATCAATTCCTTCATCTCGGACGGTGCTAGACGGTAAGGCGCTTTCGCGACGGGCTGGGCTCCTGGTACTAGATCTATCTGAAATTCTATCTCTCGCTCAGGTGGCAACCCCGGAAGATCCTCAGGGAATACTTCTGGGTAGTCGCGCACAATAGGAACATTCTTTATTTCTTTCGTCTCGGCCGTAGCGTTGACAACATACGCCAGGTAGGCACCGCACCCTCGCCTTAGCAAACCCTCGGCTTTTATCATCGAAATGACATTAAGTCCATAACTCTCCTTATCACCATAAACCGTCACCGCACTACCATCCAATGACTTTAACCTTATCATCTTACTTTTACATACTATCTGAGCCTTAAACTCAGACAACCAATCCATACCCAAGACTACATCGAACCCTCCTAAGGCCATAACATACAAAGTAACAGGGAACTCATGTCCCTCTAACTCTATCTTACAATTCTTCACCATTTTTGTTATTTTCACCGAAGTGTCACTTGCGGTTTCTACTACAAAAGTTTCAGACACTCGGCAGCCTTTCATTTTAGCTAGTTTACTAAACGTCGTAGCTACAAAACTTCTATTCGCACCAGAATCAAATAATACAGAAGCGGAAACATCGTTCACTAGAAACGTACCTGTGACGACATCCGGAATCTGCCTGGCTTGTTCCTGGGTCAGCATGTAGGCTCTAGTTCTGGGCCTAGCTTGATCGGCATCCTTCTTTCCACTACCTCCAGCTACACCTTCAGTGCACTCCCTTGACATATGGCCTGTCTTGCCACATTTGTAACATGCTGGCTTCGCACTGCACTCATTGGCATAATGCCCTACCTTCCCACACTTATAACAGGCATTCGACCCCATTCTGCATTCTCCACCATGAGCCTTTCCACATTTGAGACAAACATTAGAACTTTTACCCCACTTGCACTCACCACCATGCCTCTTTCCGCAGGTCTTACACGATCTCTTCTCCCACACTTTTTGTTTCTTATCCCTGGAGTTCCATAACTGAGTACCGGGTCGTTTAGCAGGAGTGACCCCTTTCTTCTCTTTCTCTTCGTCCCTTTCCACCCTATCATCCGCGGCCACGTCAGCATAGACCATTTCCGCGAGTCCAACAGCCGAATCAAAAGTAGCAGGTTGAATCGCCCTGACTAACATGCGGACCTTTTGTGGCAACCCCCTCACATAACACTTGATTCTCTTGACCTCAGTGTCAACCATGCCAGGCACCAACCTAGATAGTCGGTTGAACTCCGTGGTATACTCACGATGCGTCATCATACCGGCTTTTAAATTCTGGAACTTCATCTCCGTTCTTTCAACCTCGGCATCTGCACAGAACTTCTTCATTACCAACTCTTTCAAATCTTCCCACTTCATCCCTTTGATCTCTTCACGGGTCTTCCTCTGCTCCACACTCTCCCACCAATACATAGCCTCATCTATGAATGACTGAGTAGCATAGCCCACAGCTTGGTCGGGACGGCATTCGCTAATGCGGATAACCTTGTCCATAGCGGTTATCCACTGGAGAGTAGCGATTGCGTCTCCTAAACCAGTCAGCTTAGGCGGGTCACAACCTTTGAAGGACTTATAGCTGCACCCACCTTGTCCTCCTCTCCTATCATCGACTTTCACAGACTTACCCCCACTCGAGGCCCCTCTTTCACCTTCCCCATCCCTTCTACCATCACCACCCGCTCCTTCAGCAGTTCGTTCACGGCTTCCAGCAGATCCTTCGGGATTCAGGTTCTTCACAGCAGCAACTACAGCCTGAACAATGGCTGCTTGAACTGCAGGGCTAAGTTGAACTTCCTCGTTGTTGTTCTGGTCTCCTCCAGCTGCGCTTCCTTCATCTTCGGTGTGGGAAGCTTCTTCTACCGAGGGTTGCCGGACAAGACGAGGCCTGCCACGACGCCCAGTGCGACCCCCAGTTTCAACAAATTCTCCAGCTCCAGCCATCAGTATTCTAAATGGAAAAACACAAACATCATCACTCAAGGAACTATTTAGTACAAGGATAGTAAGGCTAACAGGTAATAACAGTGGCCAGTTGTGATTAGCTGATCACGTTACTTTCCGTGTCATATACACTTCCCTTTATGAGTCTATTTGTGCTGGTTCTACTTAAGCAGTTTGTCAATTTAAACAGTCAATTATTCCTATCCCTATCGTTCACATATCTTTTCTTTCTCATTAACATATATCATTTAATCATGCACTTTACCTTTACTGATCTTGCTTGAGCGACACATGGCATTCTTGAACTGGCATCTTCTTTCCTTTCTTACTTAAATCCCATTTTCTGTTCGAGTCTAAGCATGTAGGATGCTTAAATCTCTCGAACTTATGCTCTGATACCAACTTGTAAGGCCCCGTTACCGGTAACCCTACTTTCGTGTTGGATTTACTCATAAACACAGTTCTAAATATCAGAGTTAATTAAAAACTTTACGCGGAATATAAAACTTTCATAAAACATTACATATCAATTCATAATCATGTCTTTAAACATTCCTCTTGTCTTTCAAAATCAAAACGTAACTTATAAAACATATCGGATCTTCAGATGCCAGGCTTTAGTCTTCTGCCATGTGTCCTCCACTCAAGCCAGCTGTCTCATCCTACTCACCTGCGTGCATACTAAAAGTCAGCTACGCTGAGTGAGTTCTAGTTAATCATACACTACCATACAATACCTTGTTACATACATACGTACTTAACCTCATAACTTTCTTTCATACACACATAAGTACTCATACCTTCATTCTTACTTACATACTTTCTTTCTTACTTACATACTTTCTTTCTTACTTACATACTTCCTTTACATTCATAATCATACGTTTTAAAGAGCCTTTCGCCCTATAACCTCACAGATATTATAAGGGTCTGGTCCCTAACATCACAGATATTATAAGGGTCTGGTCCCTAACATCACAGATATTATAAGGGTCTGGTCCCTAACATCACAGATATTATAAGGGTCTGGTCCCTATCATCACAGATATTATGAGGGTCTGGTCCCTAACATCACAGATATTATTAGGGTCTGGTCCCTAACATCACAGATATTATGAGGGTCTGGTCCCTAACATCACAGATATTATTAGGGTCTGGTCCCTAACATCACAGATATTATTAGGGTCTGGTCCCATGTTTTCGAATATTAGTAGGGTTCGATTCCCTCTTCGTTACCATACAACCATACATCATACCTCGAGTATTATTAGGGCTCGGTACCCCTTTCGTAACCATACAACCATACAACCGTCATTTCCTTCTTTTATTAACTTTCTTACGTTCATACGCATAAACATACATATCATACTTGCCATATTTATAACGTTACAACTTGACAGTACGTGCAATATCCGAAGATCGTTCACGAACCATCAAGCAATCATTCATACATATCACATATATCACCTATGGCATACACTTATCACTTTGGATAAATGTATTAACAACACATCAAGTATGCACACAGCCCCGAAAACATAACAAGGAATGGGGCTAGGAACTCACCTGGATCCTGTTACGCTCGCCGTTGATTGTAATTCCTTTCTTTAACTGGGCTCGGCTAACTGTATAATATTTACACATATCAATTACTACTACTACTATTACCACTACTCATTTTCGATAACCGCCTTAACACATTTTCCATTAGGTTTTTAATTTATTTCACAAACGAACTTCACTTCAGGCGAATCTTGGAAACAACTTGGTTCTGGCTTGATTCGATCGAATAGGGACATATTCGATCGAATCTGAGACACACTCGATCGAACTAGACACACACTCGATCGAACCAGTTGGGAAAACTCGTTCGGCTTGGTTCTGGCTTGATTCGGTCGAATAGGGACATATTCGATCGAATCTGAGGCACACTCGATCGAACTAGACACACACTCGATCGAACCAGTTGGGAAAACTCGTTCGGTCGGACATGGCACTTGTTCGATCGAATAGGAACTCGTTCGGTCGGATATGAAGCTCATTCGGTCGAATAAGATGGAGACCGTTCGGTTGCTTCCCTATTCGGTCGACTGGACTTGTTCGATCTACACATTCGATCGAATGGACTGATTCGATCGACTGATTCGATCGAATGAGTCTGATTCGACTCCTTCAAGCTGGGCGACGGAGAAAACTACGGGTTTTCCAGATTTTCCAGATTTTTGACCCAAAATCGAAGTTTTTGACATGGAAATGCTCGGGATTGAAAGGGCTATCGATTCCTAGTACTTTTAAACACAAAAGCTTGCATTTTGACACCAAAACAAGGCGGTTTTTGACCCGAAAACTCAAGTTACGAAAATGGGAGTTTTTGCTCGGTTTGAGGCCGAAAATGGTTATGAAAACGGATGATTTTCGAGAGGGACTTACCAAAAACGACTAGGAACAAGATTGTGAACTCGGATTTGTGATTTGAGAACTTTCTCTCTCTAGTTTCTCTCTCTAGAATTGAGAGTGTTTGGGTGTGGGTGTGAAAGGGAGTTAGTGAAATGGTATTTTGGGCTCGGGATGGGTATTTATATCTCTCGAGCCCACGGACCCAAGGCCCATTCTCATTTAACCCATCTTACGTAATCTAAGCCCATGACCCGTTCCTTTCTCGACATTAAATAACTAAAACGTGAAATTACTAAACATAACTTTCTTTTATTTATCATATAAAAATTTTAGGATGTTACAGTTTCTTGTCTTCACGGGTTATTAAAGTAACGGTTTTTAAGTAAAATAGCAAGGGTGTTCACTGTTCACTCTATTAATATCCGACACTCAGGCTTAGACATTAGAGCTCCAAACATATGTGTTTAACTTCGGGACATTGTGAAAAATGTCCAGATGTTACATGGTCTCGGTTTGGTTCGTTTTTTTTATAGGTTGTTTCACATGAATTTGGCAGCCATCACAGCTACAATTTGGTTACAGTTTTACTACAGGTTCTGGGTAGATTTTAAGTTCCAAAAACATGTTATATTCTTGCAATGTTCTGGTAAGTTTAATCAAATTTAATGGTTCAGTTTACACCCCGTTTGGTTGGTTTAAAGACTGAGTTTTCGGTTCGGGTTTTCTATTTGTAAAAGTAGTTTGTAACCGGTGGTAGGTTAGAGGTTTGGAACGGATTTGTGACCTGTACATGAGTGTGATTCTTCGTGTATAGGTGTTGGCCACGATTATGTGAAATAAAAGAAAGGAATGATGAATACCTTGAACAGTTGGAGAATTCATAGGGGCTGGTCCCTTCGGTTTTCCGAGAGCAATTCGAGAGCAAGGACATATTTAGGCTGTGATTTCCATACCAACATTAGAATCAGTAGAAGGTTTGTCAAAGAATGGAATATATATTGGTCAGAACACGAAATGTTACCCGCTTTTCTTCGGATTCAGGCTGGGTCGTTTGGGTTCAGTTATAGTAGCAGAACAACAACAATTCAGCATAGATTTTAGTTAATTGATAGTGTAAACAAGGATTAATGGGTCGGATTTTATAGGGATGAGAAAGCAAGATTCATTGGTTCACCTGTTTGCATGAAGGATGAGTGGTTAATATTGCTGCAATGATGGTGATTGGGTGAATTGGCTGCAAGATCAGAGAGGGTGCAGGGAAGAGAACATATCAGAAAGGAGGTGCAGAGGATTGGGTAATTAGGATTTTCAGTATCTTTATAAAATCACTAATATCATCTAAATTTCTTTAAACTTCAACTAATTATTTTATAAAATAAAGAAACCAGATTTTGTATATAAAACATAAGTTGTTGATTGTTAAATAAGATGCTCAGATTGTTCGGATTCAGGCACTTCCGTTAAACGTTGGTTCGGTTGACCGGTTTAAAGGTAACCAATTAAACTGTTCGGATAATTATACAATTTTTAGATATAGGTTAATAATATAATATTTATTATATATCTCGACATATTATTGTGTTCGGGTGAATATCCGGGTTATCGGGCCATGCCCGTTTATTGTTTGGATGTTAGATGCTAGCCGGTTTTTGTTTCTGTTGGGTTCGGTGACCGGTCAATGATATAAGAAACCATTTGATGTTTGGGTTAAATATTTTGGACATCCACCTGTTATGATTTAAATATTTATGGAATACTTCATACTTTATTTATTTATTTATTTATTTTTGGAGTTATCGAGTTAACCGAGTTTCGGTTTCATTTGATTAATTTGGGTCGAGCCCATTAGCTAAAATCTTGGTAGTTAGAGCCAAGCCCATCGGCGTACGGTTCACTTCAACTATTCAACCAATATTACTCTCGGTATGAAACAATAAGTTTTCACAAAAAAAAATAAAAAAAAAATATTTCTAGCCCTGTTTTGGGGTTGTTACAGTGAGTGTATAATAAATATTAGGGCATCTTATGATAGAGAAAATGGGAGAAGATAACCACAATCTATTTTAGGTATTCATAACCACAATAATAACTATTCATAATACTTGTTAACTTAATACGCTTGGAGACGCTGCCTCATTAAAAAACCTTTCTAGGAAAATCTAATGGGACAAAACCATAGCTAAGGGAAAAAGAGTGCAACGCGTATTGTCTCCCCCTGGTTCATATATCCATTAAAAGCTAAATATGGATCTTCTGTGAAATTTGCCCAAAACTCTTGTAGTCAGTCATTTGCGTCTTCGTCTCTTGACGTTCGATCCTTAGGTTGAACAATGTTGTATGATCTTCACGTGAAAATATCTATAGCTTCATCTGGTAAACATTTCAATTGTATCCATGACCATATTGTTTCTCTGCATCAACAAAACTAACCAAACCTGTTTTGATGGGCTAGTAAAATATAAGCCCCATATCTTTCTTACCTGCAATATGCGTGTTAACCCATTTCAATGTCCTATTGTTGGACACATACTGATAAATATAATTAAAAGATATAGAAATCATATATAGTTAGCAACAAATATTAATGTGCATATGCACTTTAAATATGGTACTTTTGAATCGATAATGGTTAAGATTATGATAGAAAATAAAATGAAGTGCATTGTTGGACATCTTTTAATGTACTTAAATAGTGAAATTTGTCCAGGGTCAACATCTTTTAGATGTACTTTTATGGACTTATAAACATATGATTGCATATACACTTGAACTACAGGTCAAGCAATAATCATACCGTTTTAAGTCTTAAAAAATTCTCCCTCTAAAAGCTTGGCAGTTTCTCTCGATGATGTATACATCATCGCTGTAAACTGTGATTATGTGAACTTTTAAGAGTAAAATTTTGATAAAAATATGGCAAACTTTTATCAAACTCAAAGGCCTCTTTATCAGAATATCTTCTGATTTGCGCTTGACATGATTAATTTTATTAGTTCATACGTATCATGATAACTTCGTAGAACATTTATTGAGGTTTTCATATCAATGCTTACACATTTACAATCTATCACAATTTTCTTTCCATCTTAACCAATTAATGATGTGCATTTACTCCTTATGAGTTTTGGTACATGAACTTGCTCATTCAACACATCAATTTGTATATCAAAAATCCATATTGTACCATTCTTCGTTTATTTATATATAATAATCACCTAGTATAATTTTTTCTACGTATGCTTATTTGTGCACAAGAATTACATCCTTAAGATGTTTCAATTAACCTTTTAAGCATTCACGTGCTTAAGAATTCTTCAGTGGTTCCAACTATATATAACATATAAAATAATCATATCGTATTCAAATCTGAATTTTTATGAGTCATAGTGTTCTCGAGAACTTAATTTACATGATACAATAATTCAAACCATTCACAGACTTTCTTGTGAACTTTTAGTATCAACTGAATCATAACATTTATTAGACGCTGATCGATTCTCTATTTGTATTACCAAACTACTAAGGTATTGGAAAGTCATTGCCTCCACCACTAGAGAGCACGTCTCCTAAAAATTAATCAAAGGTCTTTGCAAAATTCGCGTGCCACCAATTTTGCTCTATATCACTTCATTTGATTTTCACATGATTCGCTTACAAGACCTTCTTGGATCCAACATATAACTTCATATGTATGGACTATGGACTGTTGGTCCGAAACTCATTTGAGAATTTAACTCTACCTTACTTGCGTCTTTCAATTTTGGCCAATCATTTGCATGTTTTCATTCATATGCAGATCTTAAATCTTGATCCTCATCATCATTATATCAAGCGCTAAATATATATAAAATTATAACAGCGCCGACTTTATTTTGATTCCATATATCTTTGTACACATGTTACAATATAATTTACTAAGAGCTCTTTATTATTTTTTGGTACCTAAGGTTCTTCAAAAACCAACATGTCTAATCTCTTTCAAGAGACCTTTTATGGCACCTCAACTTGACCATCTTCATCACTTGCTCCAATTTTAGAGGAAATTTTACCTTTGGAACCGATCAGTCTACCACTGTTGTGCTAAAATATAACATCCCGAAATTTCTAAAATAATATTAGTTATATTATTTAATATTGGTGGGAAAGTTTACTCGGGTTAGTGGTGAAATAATAAAATAAAGCAGGATTTATTATTAGTCGGGCTTGTGTGGGTTAAGTAATATGAGTAATGGACGTGGATTATAAAGGAAGGAAGATGGACCATGGGCTCAAGCCCATGACCCATGATATATAAACCATAATCACACATTAATCCTTTCATTTCCACTCCATTCCATACACCACCCAAAACACACACTTAGCTCTCTCTCATCCTACTCTCTCTAGCCGAAACATAGAAGAAGAATCGATCTCCAACCCGAGGTAATGATAGTACGATATTGTAGAGATCCAAACCCGTAGATCTAGTCGCGAACGACGAGCCGACACCCTTAAACCGTTAAAGTCACGAGATCCAGGTGGAATCAGGTGTAAACCGATCATAAGATGAGTTTAGGGGTCACCCTAGCTCAGATCTGGATCGAACGGGACGAAAAACGGTGAAGAACGGTGGAAAATAACTGAGATCTCGTTTTTCCAGAAAGATCCCGGTTTTCCGCCGATGACGGCACCAGAAATGATGTACGAGGTTAAGAGAATGTCAGGGAATACTCAGACATTCTCTGACCTAAACCTAGTTCGTTAACGGAGACTTAACGAATTAGAAGGTAATTCGTTAGGTCATTCGTCAAGGGGAGATAACGAAGCTGACACAATTCGTTAAGCCTTTCGTTAAGGAATAAATGACGTACTAACTCCAATTCGTTAAGTAGTTCGTTAGGAAGAACTGATGAATGAACCCCTAGTTCGTTAAGGGTTCAGTTTGTTAAAGGACCAGTTCGTTATAAAGGTCCAATTCGTTATGAAAGATGACGAACTAGAATAACGAATCAGCTAAGGAAAGATAACGAATCAGCTAACGAATCAGGACAACGAAGCTAGATAACGAATCAGATCATGTGTTAGATAACGAATTAGACTGTGATCTGATAACGAATTATCCTTAATTCGTTATAGAAAATGTGATAGTGAAATATATGATAACTTAAAAATCGTAATGAAAAATGTGTAAAAACAGATCATGTGCTCGACCCCAGCCAGGAGCTCTGCCCCTTGGACCCTGCTAGGGGCTGCCGCCTCTAGAACCCCACTGCCAGGGGTGCTGCCCCAGACCCCCGTTCGTTGAGGGTTGTAAATAGACTAGAAACGCGATATGGATAGTAATAGTTAATTGATATGTGTAATTGTTATACAGTTAGTCGCGCACAGCTAAAGAATGAGTAACTGTTAACAGTGAACGTAACCGAGTTCAAGTGAGTTACTAGCCCCGTTCCTTATTATGTTTTCGGGGCTGTGTGCATACTCGATGTGATTAGTTAATACACTTACCTTAAGTGGTAAGTGTATGCCATGTATGATATATGTGATAGGCATGAATGATTGTTTTTCGGTACGCGAGCGATCTTCGGATATTGCGTGTACTGTCAAGTTAGAAACAACGATATGAATGTTATATGTAACGTATGGATGATGTATGAACATTATAAATGAACACTTTTCGGGGCGTGAACGATCTTCGGATATTGCATGTATTGACAAGGGGTAAGACTGTTAAATGAATGATGTGAAGAATGCCTAGAGTGTTCTTATGCTACAATGTACTTATTATATATGTGAAGTATGTGTGTGCAGGTACATGAATGGTATGTGAGTTCTACGTCCGACATAGTAAGTAAGGATGGTAAATCTCTCTAACTTCTGTTGGACATAGACTTGGCAGGTGATGGCGTAGTTAAGGACCGCGGACCTTATACGTGATATAGGTGATAGATGTAAACGTAGATAAGGACGTTGGGCCTTATACGTGTTATAGGTGATAAATGTAAACGTAGATAAGGACTGCGGACCTTATATGTATTGTAAATAGGCATCAGCATAGGAAAGGACTGAGGACCTTATATGTGCTGTATTTGTGTTGTGGTAGCATAGGGGAGGACTGCGGACTTCGTACGTGCTATGGTTTAGGTTACAACATAGGGAAGGACTGAGGACCTTGTACGTGTTGTTAATATAGGATGGTATAGGGAAGGACTGCGGACCTTGCACGTACCATAATTGGTGAACATAGGTAAGGACTGCGGACCTTTTACGTGTTCACGACCTTGAGTACAGGTATAGACGGCGGACTATGAACATACTCTCGGTAGACCACGGTTGGTGATTGTATGTATGTATGTATGTATGTATGTATGTATGTATGTATGTATGTATGTATGTATGTATGTATGGTAGTAGGGTAACTGGTTAAGTATGTATATGTATCTTGGATATGTATGTATGATATGTGTATGTATTGTATGTCGCCTGATTAACTAGAACTCACTCAGCATAGCTGACTTTTAGTATGCACGCAGGTGAATATGTTTAATGAGCTAGCTCGAGAAGGGCACATGGCATGGGTTGAACGGCTGACATCTGAAGATGGAAGAAACGATGTTTTAAATATAACGTTTTATGTTATGATTTTAAAGAAAAGATTAATGTTTTGTATCGAATGATTTAAGTTAACGTTTCCGTGAAAGCTTTTAATGAACTCTGATTTGCAGAACTGTGTTTATGAGTAAATCCAACGTTAAAGTAGGACTACCGGGAACGGGGCCTTACATAAAAGTAGTTATAAATTTATTAACTAAATAAACTCTAATATAACACTAAATAATAATATTAGACTCTTAAACTTAACTAAAACTACTAACCAGAAAGTGTACCGGTCGACTCTAGTACAATTTAGTAAGTTTGGATATCGAACCCACAAACTCTTTAAATTACGTAAATTAACTAAATTAAACTCAACTACAGACACGACTATTTATTATATTATTAGGGGGGTGGTTTAACTAAAAACTAAAATTAAACTAATATTAAAAATAATTAATAAAACTAAAGACGACTTAGCTTAGGACTCGGATTTAATTTAGATAATGACAAGGAACCACCTAGGCTAGAATCCCTAATGTATCAATTAATTAGTTGGAAAATGCTATGTTATGGAATCAGGGTCTTAAAGTTTTCACCTAATGGGAGACCGAACATGACCCTCGACCCTTCTCAAGAAGACACCTATGGATTTCTATTAAGTTATTAAAAACACTAGTTTTAAATATTAGACTTCCTTATGGTTATCTAAGTAATTATGAACAACTACCTTTAAATGAAATCCTACCTTACAACGCGAAAATCAAAGGTAGTTTAATAAATTCATTCGACTCAATAGACAAAGTTGACTAATCAAACCTAGATGGACTCCTTACGAAGAACTAAATCTAGCAATCCTACTCAATAAAGACCTATAAAATAACCTATCACCTTACAACTTTTTAGATTAGCAGCACATGTTTATTTATTTGATAAATAATACTGTTTCAATGATCTTATTGCAAATCAACCATAAACTAGTCAAAAACACACAATAAATGATCTAACATAATCATATTATATAACAAACAATCATCAAAGAAACCGTGAAACAATAAAAGTCATTAAATAAATCCAAGCACATATATGCATCGAATAAATAATATTAAACTTTTTACTGGTTCATAAAACCATAACGAAAACAAAATCCAAAATCAACAAAAGTTCATCATAAGCCTAGGCGATCTAAGTGGTTTAGCCAACAACCATACTCAAGAACAAAACTAAATAATTAAGCTCATACATTGAATTCATAAAGATAATATATTCAAATCGGAAATAATAATGTTTGGTTGGGTAGGTGTTGAACCCAAACATGCTGTGCTCGAACCAACGGCTTGATCTCTCTTCTTTTCTTTCTTTGCGGTTGCCTTCTTGATGTCAAACTCCACCCCTGTTGATATTTTCTTTCTTTTTGTGCGTAGGGTCTTCTCCCAAAATCAGCCAACACACCCTTTTATATGTAACTAGTTTGAGGCCCGTGTATTACACGAATAGTTCTTGAAAATACAATATTTAATAAATAATCAGTATACAATAAACAATAAACCTGTTAAACACTATTAATACAGTTGTTGTACAATGTTCTTTAAAAAAATTTAAAGTTAAAGATAATTATGAATATCAAATGTTTGAAAAAAAAATAGAAAGTAAATATTAAATTAACAAATTTTGAAGCATAAATGTCTCTCTTTAGCTCGTTGATTCTTTAAAGCTTTAAATATAAATATGAGCCAACTAAGAGTAATATTCAATAAAAATGTAGCTCAAAGTATTTAAAAGCATAGTAATTATTTATATAACAGTATGTATATTTTAGACTGCATCAAACCATACACGCGTGCGTTAGACTTATTATCAATATTCATTTGTCTTTCTTGGGCATTTATTAATTGGAGCATTAGCAGTTCGTATAGGTGTCTTAGTTAGACACTCTCTTTTGGTAAGTGAATCGTCTGGTAATTGATTCGTTAATCTTTATACATGAATTACCCTTTGAACTTTTAGTTCATGTAAGTTTGAGGATCAATGACACATCATTCCAATTAAATTCATTTTCCAACTGCTTTATATCTCCCCAATGGTGGGAATGTTGATTTACTAAAGTGAAAACTAATTAGTCATAAACAAATATCTCATCAATAACTCTAAGTATATAATCATATATAGTATTTAATACCGACATAAATTCCCAACTTCCTTTGTGGCCTCATCTTTGTGTCTTGTGGTGGATTAATTTCAAGATATAACACACACAAAATATTATATGAGAATTACTTGGTTACTGACCAAAAAACCAATTACAATGGGGAGGAAGTATCATAACTTGTTGGCTTGATGTGAATTAGTTTTTAAGAAATGTAAAATCATATGTACTCAAATAAAAACATGAACCATGGCTCTTGTGATAATTGTCTTAACAACCAATTATAGACGTTGAGTAATCATCTTTAGCAAAACAATTTATGTAAGAACATAATCTGTTATGAAGTTCAACACTTATTCTAATGATCATTATTAACTTGGGAATCAAATTCATTATTATAATCGAATGTAAATATACCAATAGAGAATAATATGCTTGCTATCTTATTAGCTAAGCCATAGATCATGCAAATGTCAAGTTGCGATCTTGATAACCATTTAGACGATGCATCGATTTTGAAAACACTAAATGGTATCATATCATATTCGGATATGTGTGTCCTTTTCTCAATTCCATAACATTTAGGAATTCACACCATCCTTTAGTTGGTAAATAAATAATTCCATTGAGAGCAAAATTACATGTATAGGAAGAATCTTTTGGTTCTTCAATAAATTTCACATCATCGACTTGGTGTGGTCTAACCGGTCGTGCCATTAGATAATCATGCTCCATAAACTTTAGTTTTATGATCGTATATGTATTACGCTTCTTTAATGCAAGACTATAAATATGATATGACATTGTATTATCATTTCAAGCGATCATGTTATTTCACTTTGGTATTTACACACTTTGATATCATTTAGGATCAATCACTTTGCCACCTGTAGTAGTCAATCTCATTATTAGCATTACCATAACTATAGTTTTGAGCCGATCTCATTATTAATATAATCATCGGTACAATTTTTTAATGTCCACGATCACAATGATCAATACACAATCACATTCACTTTAGGGAATGATAAAAAACCAAACCATTTTCATGGTTTATACATAATATTCTCGAACACAGATACATAATCACCTCAAACCTTTCATATGTTTTAATGATATGCTACACTAAGAGCATATCTCAGGTTTGACAAACAAAAGCTGATTTATCTTACAAACTTACAATATTCTTTCTCTTCACATAATATAAGCATAATTATACTCTTTCATGGGAGTAATATAAAACAAAACTTTGGTTTAACTGTTCTATTCAATACCATGTATATAGAAAAATAGTAGCATACAAATTGCAATGTACACATAAAGTCAAATTATACAATACATGGTATAACATGTCAACATATATAGTGAGTTATAATAAAGTTTTACAAAAAACGTTAATTCATTTTCAATCAATCCACAAATATATAGGATTTATATATAATTATCCTACCTGGTATAACCAATCAAAACTATATCAAACATAAAAAACTGTCACTTACGCGAAATATAAGGAGGATGTAAACACATATAAAACATATCATATATGAAATAAAGAAGCATTACTAAAGTAAATAATATGTCACAATATCCTGCTCAGTTTTCAACATCTTGGTGGTTTAGTTGATATTGATCTATTATGCAGTTAAGTAAGAAAACATATCACAAATAGGTGTTTAGTTCATAAATCAACAATTTAAATGCAATTTAAGAGACTTAATAAAGTTCATATCAACTTGATTATTGTAAGGCCACAGACCTAGTAGCCTTACTTTAGCGTTAGATTTACTCACAAACTCAGTTTGTTACAACGAAAGCACATACAGTTTGCAGCGGAACTAAAATTTTATACATTATATCTTCTTTTTCTAACTAATCTTCAATATGGATAGCCTCGTACGCACCTCAAGCTCGCCATGTCATCAACATTACCTTCATGCATACTAAAAGTCAGCTATACGCTTAGTGAGTTCTAACGTTTCACTCTTTTCATAAAATATGATTTATAAATAAATTACAACTTTCGAACATTCATACATAACTTAACATTACTCATTCATTATTTACGTGTTTCTATGTATGTCTATCAATCAATCCATAACTATGTTCATACATGCCTGGTCATAATCGAGTCGTCTATTCCTGCCCATAACCGAGCCTCATATTCTTGCTCATAACCGAGCCGTCTATTCATGCCCATAACCGAGCCTCTTATTCTTGCTCATAACCGAGCCGTCTATTCTTGCCAGTAACCGAGCCTTCTATTCTTGATCATAACCGAGCCGTTTATTCTTGCTCATGACCGAGCCATCTTTCCTTTCTCATAACCGAGCCATAAAATTTAGAGGGATTTGCCATCCTATCTTGATGTGTAAGCAAGAGGCCCGTAGGCTCTACACATGATCACGTACCCGTTATTCTACACGTAACATTCTTATATATTTACATTCATATAAACATTGTACACAAGTATTAGTAGGGCTTGCTCCATAACTCTTTATGTTCTATTAACTAACATTCAAATATATATATATATATCTATACTATATTGTAATACATATACGAAGGGCAAAACCGTCTTTTACGTAAAAATCTTAAAATTAAGAGTTTTACAACTCTTATTGCATGAAGTACAACTATTAAGCTCTAATACCCTTTCTCCAAATACCGGGCTTTTGAAATTCCAAATTTCAAACGAATTTCCCTTCCATTCTCTCTCTCTCTCTCTCTCTCTCTCTCTCTGAATTATTTCTACAAACGTTTTATTAACTCAATGGATGAGCAAGAAAAAATAGGATTTGCAGATAAATGTTTTCTTTAATGGTGACGGGGTGATGCGATGGTGTCATGTCGGTGGCGGTTAGGGTTCCGTCCGTGAAACCGACTCTCCGGCAACCAAGATCTTACGCGCATCATTCTGGTATGACTAATAAGGTAAAGCCCTATACCTACATTCAATTTCCTCAGAAACCAATACCTATAAAGACTAGATGTGTAACTTTGTGTCACACCCCGACCAAAGGCGGCGGAACATGCCGAGGTGTAACAATTGCCCAGAAGCACATGACACTAATTAAAGCGACAATATTTAACAAACTCATTTCATTTCACAACATCGAAAATGTCACATAACAAACTTGTTCACAAGATAAACATAACAAAATATAGCAAATAAATATTGTTCATTTTTGTTAATATCCTAAAGGACTTGATGACGTTTTCTTCACAATCCCAAATCAACCAAGATGCAAACCTGTAACATTTCATAAAATAAAGTTTATCAACACAAAGGTTGATGAGAAATTCATAAATTTAAGTATATAAATATATAGTAAGAAAGAGCCACAAAACTCGTATACAAAACAATAAATAAAAGCAATAATTTGGATAAAATCGCTAATAGAATTACGTTAGCGACACCTAACTATAAGGGGATGCCAAATAGTCTAGGATTTTATAGTTATCGTTAATTGCATTACGTTAACGACACCTTGCTATAAGGGGATGCCAAATAGACTAGGATTTTATTGTTCCACCAACCAAAAGCGATAAACACATAGGCATATAATCATAGAACACCAAACCGAGAAATTATTTAAGTAAAGTATACAATAATGTTTGTGGTTTAAGATTCAAGTATAAAGCATTTAGTTGAATAAGTATGAAATGTCACCCCCAAAACAAAAGATGAAAAACGGGGTATGAAAGTACTCACATTCAAGTATTAAACTTGGTTCGGAAAAATTCGGGTAAACAGAAGGACAGGTCTAACGAGCAAAGCCTAAAATAAAAATAAAAGCCTTGTATTAGAAATGTAATTTTGTGAAAGCTTTAAAATAAAAGATAGTAAATGTAAACAATTAAAGTTTAAGGTTTTTAAAGTAACTATTTAAGAAATTGTAATAATAACTCTTTAAAAATATAAGTTTGCTCGAAACCGGGTTTAAGTATCTAACCTTAATATTTACTCAACCTATGTTAAGTAATAAGGTGGGTAAAAATGCAAGAATGCAAGTCCCTTTGGAATATAGAAACAAAAATGGGTTTAACGAGTGTTCGGGTTGTTAGTTCGGGTCTTGATAATTGGTCAAACCCAAATTCAACTTTCCGGAATATTAAATGTTATGAGATAACTCATAAAAATATATTAACACTTAACCAAGTATGTAATTCTATTGTTTTAGAACTAAAATGGCACGTTAAGCGAGTGTTCGATTTTGTCGGTCCAGACTTGTTATAAGATCAAGTTTGATTCAACATTCCGAGTACTTTAATAAAATATTTAAAATCAGTTTTTAAAGTATTTTAAATAAATATACAAGTCTCGATAGCTAAAAACACACATGTGTATCTTAAGCGAGTGAAAATCGGTTTAGTTCGGTTTGGTTCGGTTTCCATCTCACAATAAGTTCATAGATGGTTTCCACATGCCCAAATATCAAAGAACTTGTATAAATGATTTTAAAAGTTTAAATCTACATAAAACATGTTTAAACAATTATTTAACAAAACTAGTAAACAAAGTTCGGTTTATGGTTTGGAGCTATTTACGGTTAAACCGAAGCATAGACTCTTCAAACCCAAAACCATGGAACTTAAAATAAGTAAGAAAGATAAGTATAAGTTAGCATGGTTAGTAAGAAATAATAAAGTTAGATGGTTAGATGCGAAAAGTATATAACAAAGACCACGAAAGACCTCCATGTAGCCTTGCCTTACGAGGCCTGAAACTTAATCGATCGGGGCCGGAAAAGTAACTACCAAAGGTAACAAGGTTTGTATTATATATATGTTGTGTCATATGATTCAAGTGTTAGTTTAGAGTTGGTAAGTTAGTTAAAATGTAAGAACAAACTCAGTTTTACTTTGAAAGTCAAACCCGACAATAACATGAAAATAACCTTGTATGAACCTTGAATTTGAGAGAGGAAAGAGTTTATGAGCAAGGATTTATGTTAGAGATGGCCTTGTATTTATAGGAAGAGTTAAATTTGGTTAAAAAGTGATTTAAGGGTTAAAACTCGGATTCGTTGGACAATAAAACCAACAAGGAGACATAAGGGAACATAAAGAACATTTTGGTCTAGTGATACTTTACAAAGTTTCAAAAATGACAGTCTGCCCCCCGAAGTTCGTTTTAACTGATTTTAACGCGTTTTAAGGCCCGTAAAGGATGTTTTCAAGACCCAACAAGTGTAAAACAATAATGTAACATAAAAACCATCATTTTGACTATATCATAAGTTTTGGTTTACAAAACGTGTCAGTTTACATGTTAAACGAATACAAAAACAATTACAACGAGTACAAACGGAACCCGATTTTGAAGAATGTCACACTTTGTGCTATTTCTTTTTTTGACAACTTGTTAAATCCTTGAGCTAAAATCAATTTCATTTCAAAATTTATGTATTCATGTTTATTATTGCAATGATTTTGACAATGATTGTGTGGTTTAGGTTAGTATTGAAGAATTCATTAATTGTGTTATTAGTTATGAAATTTCATTCAAAGCACAAGTTTAAACATTTTGGCAAAACTGGGGGTCAATTTGACTATTCATCACATACACGAGTCAATTTTGTGAGTAAATTAATCTTTTTTGTGAATTTTGATGGTGAAGTCTTGGAGAGCAGAAATTCTGAAACTCAATTGAAGGGGAATTGAATATTAAACGTAGAGGTTTATTATTGAAATTCTTCAATGACTTTTATGTGGTTTGGCATGAAAATGAAGATCACATCAGTTGGCCCAGCTTCAGTTCTTAAGTATGTCACTGTTTTTTTTTTCTTTTTTTTCGAGATGTGGTTTATATTGCATAAAGGTAAATAAAATGTATGTGTTGGTATTGCGGTAAAGTACTATGGTGGAAAAAAGATGCGACTTATCTTCTTCCAAGGCTCCGTGATCTTGGCTTCACGGTTGATATACAGTATGCTTATGGTGATAGTTCTGCTTACCTAATTCTAAATTCAATAATACCTCTGTATATTAATAAGTACTTTACATATTTTAGTTGATCATGGTAATCACTGAAGAGTAACATATATGGTATAATTATTTACGTTTCATAACTAATTATTTTATTGCATAATCAGATTTAAATGTCTGGGAAAACAGATTGACAGATTCTACATCTTGACATTTTGTTTTGATAAAGTTTCTAAAAGATGGCTGAACTTGTAATCATTAAGAAACATTGAATGCCTATATGTTTATCTGCTTAAAAGGTACTGTCATGTTCAATTGCTTTGGTATTTGATGTCACTTATAAAGTTATGATTTTAGCAATTATTTTACTATAAATTTTATATTCAATCGATATTGTGAATGCTCATGGTTATATTAATTATTTTATTAGATGTCACTTATTATAAAGCCATTCAAAAGCAGCAACAAATATTTTCAGCGATGGCTGCTGGTGGTGTTATTAGTCATATTGATTATTCTTCAATATATTTTTTTGTTTTGATTTTGATGCTTTCATAATATCTTCAGAAATCGAATATGATAATGCGGATGCGAAAATATCTTAAACGAATTTAGGTATGTAATGTAACAACCATTTTATGTTTAATTAACTTCTTTACGTTTATATGGTATGCCACATCACATATAATTAAATCAGATCAAAATGTGTTTTGATACAAGAGTACCAATTTTGGTTTGGTCTTAGATTGAGGACTTTGACTGGTCAAAACTTGTTCGGGTTAGAATTGAATTAAGAAAAACGGCTTGGATATATTTAAAAGATTATTAATTTTGGTTTTGAGTCAAATCGGATCGTTTAAAGAACTTTAGTTTTGGTTAAAAACGTTGTTTCAAAAAACTGATTTAATTCTTTAATCGATATGTGCTATGACTAAATGATTTCAAAACTACCTCTTATAAGAAAACGAATATAAATCTTCGTATGAAATGTTATGATATGTTTGACTTTGACAATAAAAAACAGATCTGACTCAAATTGTTTCTTGACCCAAAATAAAATTATGACCTGATTTCAGTCTTTGACCCGATTTGGATTTGTTAACCAGTAATCAAAATTCGGAAAAATACTATTTTTTTAACAATTTTTATTACCATAACTAGACTATTTGGAGGATATGTTGCTGATGTGGTTGTTGCAATTGAGCAGGGGGTTCATGATGGATTGATGGTCTGGACATACTAAACCTCTTGGTGGGGCCCAATAGTCTCGCCACCGTGAGAACTGAGAACCACTTTTTTAAACCCGTTCGATGCCACCCGTTGTCAAAGCTGGCGTTTTTGTTGCATAAGCAGCTTGAAATGGAGGCTCGTATGCCATATCTATAATCTCTTACAGCCCATGGATTGTAACAGTAACTGTTTCAGTTGATGATCGAAGATATAAAAATCCTTTAATGCTCAGAGACAGGAAAATCCTAACTAGCATCGGTTTGTCACGTAAGTGATCATCTATATATTAAGTAATTAGTTGTTAAATAAATTAAAACCCGATACTTTTACTCTTAGAAGTTTGGTTCAAATATGAGTGTACATGGGCTCAAATATGTTCGCTTATACTTTATAACCATGAAGTGCATATCAAATATGCTCAATTATTTACTTTTGAAAAGTCAAACTATCATGTACAGTTTTTTACTTCTCTAATGCCAAAATTTCCAATCATATGTTCTTTTAAAATACCAAAATTCCCCTGTGGTATGTTCTGTTTTTATTTGTATATGCAAATTGTTGATAAAATTGCCTCATTTAAAGTAATAGCGTGTACATATAAAATGTTACAAGTTAAAAGAATTTTATGTAATTCACCTATTGACTATGGAAAGTCAAATAATAGTTTGTTATAACGTTTAATTCAAAATGGCTCATTTGTATGATACAGTTGTAGAGGTTCTCACATGGGAATATGTTGAAAAGGTTATATATTGATCCTTAATTAACTAATATTTAATAATGTATAAAATTTGGTTCTTGTCAGATATTGATGGCATTAACTGGTCAAAACGCGTTTGGGTTAGAACGAGATGTCAACAAAATGGGTTCGGGCCATTTAAGAAAGGTCTCAACCTGGTTCATTTACAAAAATTGTTTATTCTTTTTTTTGAATGTTTAGTTTTATTTGCTAACTACCACTATCATCAGAGTTGGTATATATTTGGTATAAAAAGGCATGAGGCACGGCCAGTTATGTCTATTAAAAGTTAATGATGAGGAAGGTTGTCTACATCATATTAACCAAGAAATGGAGGCTAAACCTGCTGCTTTACTTGGTCTAAACAGGTTTCTTTCTTTTTTTTTTAACATGTTAAAATAATAATGTGTAGCAAGGTATAATTTCAATTTTGGGTTTTATTTTTTTGGTAGATCTCAAACACCACAAGGGTTCAGATGATGATGACAAGTGCTGCATAGGAGTAACCCAGGTACATGCTTTGACCATAAGGTATGCACGTTAATGGACTCAATAGTCAACCTATATGCAATAAATGTGTTTGTAGAAAGTCTAGAAGAAGTCGAACATTTGAAGTTTACTCATGTCATAGGTGATTTTTTTGAATGATTTATAGTACTAAAAGCAACTTATTTTAAAGTTTTAAACTAATGGCTACATGTTGACCTTTTTCAGGTCAAGATCACATTCATACTCTCCATCAAATTCAAAGCGCTATGATAGACACAGGAGTAATCAGGGGGCACCAAAAATAGAATACATAACAAAATTTGGGGTCTCTCTGTATGATTATCGACTGAAATCATCACCTTCTCCTCCTTTGTCCCATGTTGGCTCAACGAGTCATTTTGAATTCAAGGGTCAAGATTAAAATCGTTATGAATCAGTTTCAGGTTTCGAGTATTGGTCAAATCAAAACAATTACGATCAAGGGCAATTTTGGTATTTTCAAAAAGTTTAGAATACGGGTTGAACATAAGTGGATAATACTGAGTGCGTGCTAATTTTGTTTGTGTACACATGTATTTTGGCAGGATGACTTTAGAAGGTCAGTCAGCTTGAATAAGTTTTTAATTTAAATAAAGATGAAAGTTCGTCAGATTGTATAATTATGTTTCTCATTATTTGATTAGCTAAATTCGTAGATATGCTTTTTGCACGTTGAAATGTAACATCCCAAAATTTCGAATAATAAATAATATTGTAGAGTGACTTGTTATGACGGAAAAGTTACTTAAGTTATTAAATAAATAATAAAATAATAATAAGAGAGAAAAATAAGTAGGCTATTAGGTGGGATTAAACATGGACCAAAAAGGAAAGATGGGTCTTAGGTCCATGGGCTTAAGGGAGTATAAATACCTCTGAAACCCTAAATCTTTCCATTTTTATCCACTTTATCCATCTTATTCTCCCTACACCTCCATAGCACACACACAACCCTTCCATTTCGGCCGCAAGAAAGAACAAGGAACCGAGATCAAAAATCAAACCTTTATTGATAGATTTTCAGGATACAAGATCAATACTTCATAACAAGCTAGGCGTAACCTACTAACCATACAAAGGTATGTACTTTACGCTTAAAGGTTACATTTTTATGAACCTTTTTCCATGAAGCTTAACCCTAGAGTAGATCGGGTCTAGTTAGTTCATAAAGTAGCAAACTTGATGATTAATATGGACGAAAAGGCTCATGGTTAGATACGGTTCACAAATGAAACCCTAGCACTAGCTTAAAGAACGTTTTAGGATTAAAGGTCCAAACTTTATACCTAAAAATAGACTAGATCTTGGCGAAGGACTACTAACGGGTGTAAAATGATTATGGGTGATGATAATAAAGGATTAAAGGTTCATGATTTGAACCATAGAACAAGTTGGCTGGGCAAGGAGGGAACCTAAGATAGAAAATAAGCCGAGCTGGGGGTTTTCGGCCAACTGTGAAGACCCTTGGTCAAACCATGTGGTTCTTGGCCAAGTTTGGGAATCCATGGTCAACCTTTATGGTTTTCGGTCAAACGGACAGCCAACAAGGGTTCTCGGCCAGGATGTTCTCGGAAATCTTGTGTTCTCGGTCAGAGCTCTCGGCCCAAAACTTGGGTTTTCGGTCAAACCAAGGTTCTCGGTCAACCATGGGTCTTCTGCCAGAGTTCTCGGCTGACCAGTCTGTGCTTGGTTGGGACTAAATCCAGTTGGGTCCAGATACCATAATGAACAGTTGAGCTAAGCCCATATCTAATATAAGGCAAATTGGCCTATTATCTTAGGCTTAGCAAACAAGCCCAACTTTGAAAATAATTTAAAATGATAATGAAAAATGCCTCTGCCCCTTGGACCCCGCTAGGGCCTGGCGCCCCTAGAACCCCGCTGCCAGGGGCGCTGCCCCGGACCCCCGTTCGTTATGGGTTGATACATGTAAATATTATATAGTTAGCCGTGCACAGCTCAAGAAGGGAATAGCTATTAACGGTGAACGTAACCGCATTCAGGTGAGTTTCTAGCCCCATTTCCTTGATATGTTTTGGGGTTGTGTGCATACTCGATGTGAATGTTAATACACATACCTTAAATGGTAAGTGTATGTCTTAATGACGAATGTGATAGTTATGAATGTATGCTTGACAGTACGTGAACGACCTTCGGGTATTGCACGTATGGTTAAGGCAAGTATAGTGTAGTATGTACGATATGATATGTATGATATTAAATGTATGGATGTGATAATGGAGACGATAATGAAAGGTAAGGTAAGGTTAAAGGGTTGCATACCCTAATAATATATGCGAAGGTTAAAAGGGTTGCATACCCTAATAATATATGTGAAGGTTAAAAGGGTTGCATACCCTAATAATAAATGCGAAGGTTAAAGGGTTGCATACTAATAATATATGCAAAGGTTATAGGGCGTAATGCTCTTTAAAACGTAAGGTATAGTTATGCAAGTATGAAAGTATGAAGTATGTACGAAAGTATGTGGTTATGAATATGTTGTATGTGGTATGATTACTCGAACTCACTCAGCGTAGCTGACTTTTAGTATGCACGCAGGTGAATAGGATGCGACAGTTGGCATGAGCGGGACAAATGGTAGAAGAATAAAAGCCTGGCATATGAAGATCTGGTATGTTTTATAAGTTATGTTTTGATTTTGAAAGACAAGAAGAATGTTTTAAGACATGTTTATGATTTGATATGTAATGTTTTATGGAAGCTTTTTTTATATTCCACGTATGTTTTAATTAACTCTGATTAGTAGAACTGTGTTTATGAGTAAATTCAACGTCCAAATGTGAGGCACCGGTAACGGGGCCTTACATGTTGGTATCAGAGCAAAGTTCGAGAGATTTAAGCATCCTACATGCATAGACTCGAGCAGAGAATGGGATTTAAGTAAGAAAAGAAAGAAGATGCCAGTTCAAGAATGCCATGTGTCGCTCAAGCACGCCCAGTAAAGGTAGAATGTATTATTAAATAACGTATGTTAATGTTAGATCTAGGATTACTTGATTTCCTTGATTGATTAACTGCTTTAAGTAGAACCAGCACAAATAGACTCATAAAGGGAAGTGTATAGGAAACGGAAAGTAACGTGATCAGCTAATCACAGCTGGCCACTGTTATTACCTGTTAGCCTTACTATCCTTATACTAAATAGTTCCTTAAGTGATGATGTTTGTGTTTCCTTGTAGAATACGAATGGCTGGAGCTAAGAAAGTTACTGGAAAAGGAGGACGTAAGGGACGTCGTGGTAGGCCACGCGTTGTCCGAGAGCCATTAGTAGGAGCAGCTACTAACACCGAGGGAGAAGGAAGTGCAGCCGGTGGAAATCCGAGTAACAACGAGGGAGTTCAACTGGACCCCGCAATTCAAACGGCCATTGCTCAAGCGGTAGCAGCTGCTGTGAAAAACATGAATGCTGAAGGGTCTGCTGGAGGCCGTGAAAGAACCGCTGAAAGGGCAGAAGGAGATGGTAGGAAAGATGATGAGGGGGAGAGAGAGGCTTCGAGTGTGGTAAGGTCTGTGAAGGTTGATGATAGAAAGAGGGGCCGAGGTGGGTGCAACTATAAGTCCTTCAAGGGTTGTGACTCGCCGAAACTGACTGGTTTGGGAGACGCAATCGCTACCCTTCAATGGATAACCGCCATGGATAAAATTATCCGAATCAGCGAATGTCGTCCCGACCAAGCCGTCGGTTATGCCACCCAATCATTCGGGGATGAAGCTATGTATCGGTGGGAGAGTGTGGAGCAGAGGAAGACCTGGGATGATATTAAAGCTCTAAAGTGGAAGGATCTGAAAGAGTTAGTGATGAAGAGATTCAATGCTGACGCCGAAGTTGAAAGGGCGGAGATGAAGTTCCTGAACCTGAAAGCTGGAACGATGACACATCGTGAGTATACCACCGATTTCAACCGAATGTCTAGGTTGGTACCCGATATGGTTAACTCTGAGGCTAAAAGATCAAGTGCTATGTGAGAGGATTGCCACAGAGAGTCCGCACGCTAGTCAGGACGAGTAAACCTGCTACCTTAGACTCTGCTGTTGAACTCTCAGAGATGGTTTATGCAGACCTGGCTGCGTAAGATGTTGTGGTGGAAGAAGAAAAGAAGGATAAGAAGTGGGTTGCTCCTGTTAAACGACCCGGTATTCAGTTGTGGAACCCCAAGGATAAGAAGCAGAAAGTGTGGGAGAAGAGATCCTGCCAGACGTGTGGGAAGATGCATGGGGGTGAGTGTAAGTGGGGTAAAGGATCGGATGTTTGTTATAAATGTGGGAAGGCGCATGGGGGAGAGTGCAGAGTCGGGTCAAATGCTTGCTATAAGTGCGGGAAGGTGGGGCACTATGCTCATGAGTACAGTGAGAAACCGGCATGTTTCTGGTGTGGTAAGACATGCCACATGGCTAGAGAATGTACCGAAGCTGGAGGAAACGGAAATAAAGATACTGAACCATCAAGGCCAAAGACCAGAGCCTACATGTTGACCCAAGAGCAAGCCAAGCAGATTCCAGATGTCTTCACAGGTACATTTCTAGTAAACGGTATTTCTGCTTCAGTATTATTCGATTCAGGTGCGAACAAAAGTTTCGTAGCTATACCATTTAGTAAATTAGCTAAAATGAAATGTTGTCGAGTGTCTGAAACTTTTATAGTAGAAACCGCTAGCGACACTTCGGTTAAAATAATGAAAATGGTTAAGGACTGTAAGATAGAGTTAGAGGGACATGAGTTCCCTGTTACTTTGTATGTTATGACCTTAGGAGGGTTCGATGTAGTTTTGGAAATGGATTGGTTATCTGAGTATGAAGCTCAGATAGTATGTAAGAGTACGATAATAAGGTTAAAGTCCTTGGATGGTAGTGCGGTGACGGTTTATGCAGATAAGAAAGTTCTGGGCTTAACGTCATTTCGATGATAAAAGCCGAGGGTTTGTTAAGGCGAGGGTGCGGTGCCTACCTGGCGTATGTTGTCAACACTACGGCTGAGACAAAAGAAATGAAAGATGTTCCCGTAGTGCGCGATTACCCAGAAGTATTCCCTGAGGATCTTCCGGGGTTGCCGTCGGAGCGAGAGATAGAATTTCAGATAGATTTAGTACCAGGAGCCCAACCTGTTGCGAAAGCACCTTACCGTCTAGCACCGTCCGAGATGAAAGAATTAATGTCCCAACTGCAAGAACTCCTCGACAAGGGTTTCATTAGACCAAGTGTTTCCCCGTGGGGCGCACCAGTGTTATTCGTGAAGAAGAAAGATGGAAGCATGAGAATGTGCATAGACTACCGCGAGTTGAATAAGCTTACGGTGAAGAATAGGTATCCTTTGCCAAGGATTGATGATTTGTTCGACCAACTGCAAGTTTCAAGTTGGTTCTCACGAATAGATCTCATATCAGGCTACCATCAGCTAAAAGTGAAGGAGGCAGACATTCCTAAGATAGCGTTTCGTACGCAGTATGGACACTACGAGTTTCTCGTAATGTCATTCGGTCTAACGAATGCTCCCACAGCATTTATGGACATGATGAATAGGGTGTGGCGACCAATGTTGGATAAGTCAGTTATTGTCTTCATCGAAGATATATTGATCTATTCAAAGAGCGAGTCTGATCATGCTGAGCATCTGAAAGAGGTATTGGAGACTCTAAAGAAAGAGAAGTTGTATGCTAAGTTTTCGAAATGCGCGTTCTGGTTGCGAGAAGTGTAGTTTCTAGGTCACGTGTTTAATCCTGAAGGGATTACCGTGGACCCAGCTAATATTGAAGCGATAACTAATTGGAAGACTCCACAGAATCCGACCGATATACGAAGCTTCTTAGGGTTAGCTGGCTACTATAGGAGGTTCATCGAAGGTTTCTCCAAGATAGCCGCACCGTTGACCGGTATGACCCGAAAGTCGATAGTATTCAGTTGGGGTAAGTTTCAAGAAGAGGCTTTTCAGGAGTTAAAGAAAAGACTCACGCAAGCTCCAAACCTTGCCTTACCCGAGGGTGACGAGGATTTGGTGGTTTGTACTGATGCTTCGCATCGTGGGTTAGGTTGCGTGTTGATGCAACGAGGGAAGGTGATAGCTTATGCGTCTAGACAGTTGAAAGTCCATGAGAGTACTTATCCGACGCATGATTTAGAACTAGCAGCAGTAGTGCATGCTCTGAAGATATGGATGCATTATTTGTATGGTACTAAGTGTACCATTTACACAGATCATAAAAGTTTAAAGTACTTCTTCGAGCATTGAAATTGAACATGAGGCAGAGACGGTGGTTAGAATTGATAAAGGATTACGACTGCGACATTAAGTACTACCCTGGGAAAGCTAATGTGGTCGCCGACGCGCTAAGCCGTAAGAATGAGGAAGTCCTTGCAAAAGTGAAGTCATATCAGTTGATTATGAATTCAAGTATTTTTGAAGAAATTATCAAAGTAAGTCAGAGGTGCTGGTAGATGAAGGGCTAGTGAAGAAAGAAAGGATTTTCGGTCAGCAAGAAGAGTTGATGGAAAACACTCATGGTGTTAAGACTAGGTTTGATCGTATGTGGATTCCACGCCATGGAGATCTCAGAGGTCGAATCTTAGATGAAGCTCATAAGTCAAGATATTTGATTCATCCAGGAGCTACTAAGATGTACCAAGATTTGAAGAGAGATTACTGGTGGCCAGGAATGAAAAATGATGTAGTGGATTATGTTAGTAAATGCTTAACTTGTTTACAAGTCAAAGCTGAACATCAAATGCCTTATGGGAAGATGCAACCGCTAGAGATATCAGAATGGAAATGGGAACACATCACCATGGATTTCATAACTAAGCTACCACGTACAGCTAAGCATCATGATACCATTTGGGTGATAGTGGACCGATTGACCAAAAGTGCTCACTTTCTGCCTATACGAGAAGCTATCTCGTTAGAAACGTTAGCAAGTTTGTTCATCAAAGAGGTTGTGTCTAAGCATGGAGTACCGCTATCGATCGTGTCTGATAGAGATACGCAGTTTACTTCGCGGTTTTGGAAGAAATTCCATGAAGCCATGGGAACGAGATTGAACATTAGTACGGCGTATCATCCTCAAACCGATGGACAGTCCGAGAGGACGATCCAAACCCTTGGGTATATGCTACGTGCTTGTGTTTTAGACTTTGATGGAAGTTGGGATGATCATTTGCACCTAGCAAAGTTCTCCTATAACAACAGTTACCATTCAAGTATTGGTATGCCACCATTTGAGATGCTTTATGGAAGGCGATGTAGGACTCCCGTGTGTTGGGGAGAGATTGGCCAGAAAGAAATGGGAAGTTTAGGAGTGGTTCAAGAAACGTCTTCAAAGTTCGATCAGATTAAAGCTAGAATTAAAGCTGCTCAAGACCGACAGAAGTCGTATGCTGATAAGAGGCGACGACCGATTGAGTTCAACGTTGGTGACAACGTGATGCTTAAGGTCTCGCCTTAGAAAGGAATTATTCGTTTTAGAAAGAGGGGGAAATTGAGTCCGAGATACATTGGATCATTCAAAATTTTAGATCGTGTGGGTGAAGTGGCTTATAAGCTGAATTTGCCAGAAGAGTTAGAAGGAATTCATTCAACCTTTCATGTTTCTCATCTGAGAAAGTGTCTGGTTAATGACACGTCGCACGTGCCATTGATGGACATTGAGGTTGATGAACAGTTGAACTATATTGAACAACCGATAGAGATAGTGGACCGCAAGGAGAAGCAACTTCGTCATAAGGTTATACCCTTAGTAAAGGTGATATGGAAGCACCACAAGGGATCAGATGCTACTTGGGAAGCTGAGGATGAAATGCGCAAGTTTTACCCTAAGCTGTTTATGTAATAGTTAGGTTTTGGGGACGAAACCTCTTTAAGGAGGGAAGACTTGTAACATCCCAAAATTTCGAATAATAAATAATATTGTAGAGTGACTTGTTATGACGGAAAAGTTACTTGAGTTATTAAATAAATAATAAAATAATAATAAGAGAGAAAGATAAGTAGGCTATTAGGTGGGATTAAACATGGACCAAAAAGGAAAGATGGGCCTTAGGTCCATGGGCTTAAGGGAGTATAAATACCCCTGAAACCCTAAATCTTTCCATTTTTATCCACTTTATCCATCTTATTCTCCCTACACCTCCATAGCACACACACAACCCTTCCATTTCGGCCGCAAGAAAGAACAAGGAACCGAGATCAAAAATCAAACCTTTATTGATAGATTTTCGGGATACAAGATCAATACTTCATAACAAGCTAGTCGTAACCTACTAACCATACAAAGGTATGTACTTTACGCTTAAAGGTTACATTTTTATGAACCTTTTTCCATGAAGCTTAACCCTAGAGTAGATCGGGTCTAGTTAGTTCATAAAGTAGCAAACTTGATGATTAATATGGACGAAAAGGCTCATGGTTAGATACGGTTCACAAATGAAACCCTAGCACTAGCTTAAAGAACGTTTTAGGATTAAAGGCCCAAACTTTATACCTAAAAATAGACTAGATCTTGGCGAAGGACTACTAACGGGTGTAAAATGATTATGGGTGATGATAATAAAGGATTAAAGGTTCATGATTTGAACCATAGAACAAGTTGGCTGGGCAAGGAGGGAACCTAAGATAGAAAATAAGTCGAGCTGGGGGTTTTCGGCCAACTGTGAAGACCCTTGGTCAAACCATGTGGTTCTCGGCCAAGTTTGGGAATCCATGGTCAACCTTTATGGTTTTCGGTCAAACGGACAGCCAACAAGGGTTCTCGGCCAGGATGTTCTCGGAATCTTGTGTTCTCGTTCAGAGTTCTCGGCCGAAAACATGGGTTTTCGGTCAAACCAAGGTTCTCGGTCAACCATGGGTCTTCTGCCAGAGTTCTCGGCTGACCAGTCTGTGCTTGGTTGGGACTAAATCCAGTTGGGTCCAGATACCATAATGAACAGTTGAGCTAAGCCCATATCTAATATAAGGCAAATTGGCCTTTTATCTTAGGCTTAGCAAACAAGCCCAACTTTGAAAATAATTTAAAATGTTAATGAATAATGCCTCTGCCCCTTGGACCCTGCTAGGGCCTGGCGCCCCTAGAACCCCGCTGCCAGGGGCGCTGCCCCGGACCCCCGTTCGTTATGGGTTGATACATGTAAATATTATATAGTTAGCCGTGCACAGCTCAAGAAGGGAATACCTATTA
The DNA here is from genome assembly GCF_021521415.1 of Bidens hawaiensis. NCBI lineage: Eukaryota > Viridiplantae > Streptophyta > Magnoliopsida > Asterales > Asteraceae > Bidens > Bidens hawaiensis. The sequence goes on from NW_027495909.1 coordinate 198,845, forward strand.
ACGGTGAACGTAACCGCATTCAGGTGAGTTTCTAGCCCCATTTCCTTGATATGTTTTGGGGTTGTGTGCATACTCGATGTGAATGTTAATACACATACCTTAAATGGTAAGTGTATGTCTTAATGACGAATGTGATAGTTATGAATGTATGCTTGACAGTACGTGAACGACCTTCGGGTATTGCACGTATGGTTAAGGCAAGTATAGTGTAGTATGTACGATATGATATGTATGATATTAAATGTATGGATGTGATAATGGAGACGATAATGAAAGGTAAGGTAAGGTTAAAGGGTTGCATACCCTAATAATATATGCGAAGGTTAAAAGGGTTGCATACCCTAATAATAAATGCGAAGGTTAAAGGGTTACATACCCTAATAATAAATGCGAAGGTTATAGGGCGTAATGCTCTTTAAAACGTAAGGTATAGTTATGCAAGTATGAAAGTATGAAGTATGTACGAAAGTATGTAGTTATGAATATGTTGTATGTGGTATGATTACTAGAACTCACTCAGCGTAGATGACTTTTAGTATGCACGCAGGTGAGTAAGATGCGACAGTTGGCGTGAGCGGGACACATGGCATAAGAATAAAAGCGTGGGCATCTGAATATCTGCTATGTTTTATAAGTTATGTTTTGATTTTGAAAGACAAGAAGAATGTTTTAAGACATGTTTATGTTTGATATGTAATGTTTTATGGAAGTTTTTTTTATATTCCGCGTATGTTTTAATTAACGCTGATTAGTAGAACTGTGTTTATGAGTAAATCCAACGTCCAAATGTGAGGCACGGGTAACGGGGCCTTACATGAAAGATGTGATTGGTGATGGTGGGAATGTTGTAGATGGTTAGAACTTTGAAAGACATAGATGTTTATATTTATGAGATGTATTTTCCTGTAGCAACGTTAGCATGTTAATATCATATTGCAAGCTATATTCAGATCTCACCGCATCACGCGGGTTACCTCCTAATATATATATATTGGAGAGGTAATTTGAGAACTCATTAAGTTGCAAGAACTCAATTACAACATCAGCACATTTAATTAAATGTAAAGTTGTTTTGTGGACGAAATTAAATATGAATAAAAAATTAAATGAGAAGAGAGAAATGACATGGAAGGTGTTTTTGTAAAGTTATAATTCCACCATCTTTTTATATGTTAAAATAAGTCAAACATAATCATTATTATTATCAATGTTTTCATAACCGGACCGGACGGCGAACCGGATGGCCTACCGGTTCACTGGTTCTACCGGTCGGACCGGCCGAACAAATTTGGTAAAAAATGAAGGGTCAAGCTTAAAAAATGATTTTTCAAAAAAAAAATATTTTTTTCATACAAAACCGGTTCAACCGGTCTGGTTTTCCGATCCGATCGATCGACCCGGTTCGGAGCCGGCCGGTTCTCTACCAGCCGAGCGAACTGTGTGAACCGGACCGGTCGGTGGACCGAATACCGGTCGAACTGGTTCGGCCGGTCCGGTCTCAACAACTTTGATTTTCTTCTAAAAATTTTATTATTTTTTAAAATTTGGATAAAAAAAACAATATTTTTTTAAAAAAAAATTAATACTGAAATGCCAAATTATGTAAATATAGCCCAAACTATATATACGTCAACTACAAAAATTACATTAATTACCTAACCATGAAATACACAAAATTACATAAATTACAATATACATACACTACACAATATACATAAATTACACAACCCAAAATACATGTATTACATTAAATACACAAATTACATAAATTATACAAGTTACAAGCACTACACAAAGAAATGTAAGGGATATTACATATGTGTAAATACGAGACTATACAAATGTAACATCAGCATACTTAATAGATTACGTGAAAC